>NW_028277172.1:11300000-11602500 GCF_051122295.1 Plectrocnemia conspersa
GGGTTAATAGATGATATTCACAAACATTTGTAAGTTGAACGTTATTGAATTGCTTTAAATTATTTAAATAAATATTTTTATTTATTCATTGTTATTGTTGAATTTATAAATATATTTTCCTATCTTGGTCTTAACACCATACCCTCTAAAAATATTATTAATTATTTCCTTTTTTTCTAAGCATTCTTAATCTAAGCTAAAGGATACACCTCCTCAAAGGATGTATGTATATACAGATTCTAGACATCCTTGGATTTTACGCAACATTCGCAAGCCTGTAACCCGTTATTCAACAATATATTACAGCATAATCTTAGCAATAAAGCAGTTTGACTTTAAATGAATGGACATCTATCAGATAAGCTGATTAAACAAAATTTAAAGATACTAAACGTCAATTAGGTGTAGTTGTAATATAATTGTGACGTATTAAAAAAAATTAAGCCAAACAAAAAATCTACAAGACACAAATTTCTACAAACCATAATTATCCGTGCTGGATGTAAGCATTAAGAGGGATAATTATGTAGTTAAATTATTTAATACATCGAAATGCCAGGGTATACGAATTGCTTTGGTTTTGTTAATCAATAAACACGGAGAAACGTGCAAACAGTACTGGAATTATTTTTCGTTTTTTTTTATTACTAATTAATTAAAATAACAATGATAATGTCAATACCGGTATTGACTGTTTTCTCTCTCAGTAAATCCAGTATTATTGCAATTCCTACTTCCAAGTTATCGACGAAAGTTTTTCTGCTTAAAACACGTCTATACACTCTAAATTAAAAGAAAATTCCCCTGGACAAGAGGATCAGAAAATTAAATTCTTGACACTTTGCAATGCTGAAAGATAGCCAGTTTATGATCGACCTAAAGTATCCCTCGTTTTTTAATGAGCAAAAGTAAAACGTCTCCTTTATCCATCTCACAATAGCTTCACAGCATGTGATAGATAACTAGCATACACGATGGCTCATTGACATAATCTACTGCTATTTGATTATTAAACATCATACGGTTTCGGACGTTAAAACGTACTTTTTAAAAAAAAATTAGGGACGAAAATGAAATTTTGTTATATCACACATAACTGTGGTTGTTTTTACGTTAAAGGATTTTGTATTATAAAATTATGAATGTAAAGAATTTAACATGTTTTTAATCCTAAAAAATGTAAATTCCCTCTAAAATTTAGGACGGAATCATGGGAGGCATGGATCGTAAAAACCATCCCAGGGGAAGTGTGAAAGCAAAAAGTTTAAGCACTACTGTTTTATAAAGTACATACGCAGTCTGAATCTAGTATTTTTACAATCATCCTGGGATCAAGATCTGTAAAATAAGTCGTAAACTAGTTTTTTTTTGTCTTTTGAATGTTTATGAATTCTAGTATTTTTAAACAACTGTAAGAAATCAAATAATTTATTTTAATCATTAATGTATTCTGTTTCATGTTACGTAACGACGCATTTTAACCATATTTTTCATCCTCTTTATGAGCAATATTAGTTTAAATCCGAAGCCTCGCAAAAGTAGCTTAAAATATTATATAAAAAATTCCTTTAATGTATATCTCATACATAAATAAATATTGAGTTTAATTAATATATATATGGATATAAAATCGCAATATTATCTCACACATTTATTTGGCAAGCTTATATGGTAGTCATAATCTTTAATCATAGCGCAGAGGCGTTACGCTGCCACTGCATTGCAGCCTTCTTTGTGCCTCCAGAGGAGAGAATACATCCACCCATAGCAGCGCCTCTCAAACTTTCGCTTGCGGCGAGAGGATTTCCAGTTTGGGAAGCGAGGCCGAATTTTATCGCTTTGGAAGTGTGCCACGGGCAGACCGCGCCCCCCTTTTTAATCTCCCTGCCGGGGCTTTTCAGACGGAAAGCTTTCTGCGGAGGAGCTTTCTTTGCTTTTTTCGCGCGCGGAAGCACCCCCAGTTGTTTTCCAAACTTCTGGGTGGGGGGAGAAAAACCGCAACAATCGTAAAACACACGCGCGACACATGTGTAGTATATATTGTCCCTGAGGCATAAAGATCGGACTCGGTATAAATGTTCCCCTTTGGCTGCAGAGCGCTTTAATGATACTTTTCTAAGGACACGTGTGATTTCACAATGCTCGATGTGTGTACAGAGTGGCAGATATTTACTTTAATTTCGGCTTCTTTCTAGAAGATATGATCAATTATCTGCATATATTTATTAAACTATTCTCTTGCGCTGATATGGAATATAATACTAGTAAGCATTAATTTCAATAGCAAGTAGCAATTTACTTCATAAATAAAAAATAAGCTCTTGCAAAAAAAAAATACAAACACTAATGTTGTAGATGTGTGTAATGTTAATTTGTTCAAACAAACGTTCTAGGCAGAAGTATATACTATTAAATCTGGTCTATACATTTTGAGTTAAATAATAGTCTGTTTTCTGGCACTCAGATATGTGTATATAATCCACTCATTATATTCTTAGACAAAAAAGGCTTAAACTATCAACAAATTTAAGGGTATGTGCCACACAATTAATTACTGTAAAGATAGCTAAATCATCGAGCATCAGACGAGGAAGCGATCGTGACCCTTGAAGACATTCTGGAACCCAAAACTGAAATTTCACAAGAATAGTTGGATTGTCAACAGCATCTTTCAGTATTTTGAATAAATTCTAAGAGACATAACCTTCTGCGTAAAAATAATATCTCAACGCTTCTAAAAGAAATGAACTGGGATAGAAGAAGGGATAATAACCAAATATCATTATATAAATGTATAACTAGAACCTTTAATGAACTTTTGCGATTAAGAAAGGAATACAAATTATAGAATCAGATTTAAGACAGAGTTGCGCAAACCAAAAAATAACAAATAAATGCCAATAAAATAAAATATAATAAAAGTAAAATCAAATACCAGTAAAATAGGGAAATAAAATTTTGTTATCAAGATTTAAATTATTTTTTGTGACGATAGCAGGGCGAATAAGATACAGCCTCAATAGCCGCCAAATGGAGTGCCAAGCGACGCGACTCAGATAGCGAACTCTCTCAGTCTCTAAGCAACTACCTGACAATCAATACGTGATTAGGATGACGTCTAATATCCAGAGAATGACTTACGGCTTGCAATTTTCAATACAGATTCGAACATAGAAGAAATCATGACCTCACATTGAATTTGTACAATTAAAGTTAAAAGTATTTTACATTAAACAAATATTTATACACACATAAATAAAACTGTGGGGGCTTATTCTTAAAACTCGCGTTAATTTACTGTGAGCAAAATGATCCATCAATTGCGAAGTGAATTTTTGAGCTAAGGTCGAATTTATCTATCAATTCATCAGTCAATTAAATTAAATAAACTCCGCGGTGATTTTATTCAAGATTTGACAGCAACAGTCAGTTATTAGCTGACCGGAATTTGACAGATATGTATGTCTAGACTTTATTTAAAAGAAAATAAAATCTAGGGCAAACAAATAAAGTATTAACAAAATATCATGCCTGAAATAATTATGTTAATAGTGATCTCTTGATAGTATCAATAGGGTTGACTACACTAGTACTTTCCTAATGTAATAAAATTGTTAAAACGTGATTAAATATAGAAATACAATATCGGCTAACCATCAAAAATAAATTTCTGAGTTTAAAATGTCACTTTTTTAAAGTATGAGATTATAAAAATCTTTAAGAAATGCGTTATGTTATGTAGATTTTGACCCAAGATAAGACGAGTAATGAACTTTGTGACAAAAACAAAAGGAAATAGGCCGTAAAAATACTGATTTATTTTTTGAACTTATATAATATTAAAATTGGTTTACAAATTCGATTTATAGGAAATGCTCTCATTATCAAGTCGGACAGTTCTCGTATGGTCGAAAATCTAAGACTCTTTCAAAAACAGTAAGTTTGCGACGCATGTTGCCCACTTGGGAACGAACCTTTGATAATACTCCTTTGGGAGTTCATCCTTTCCAATTTAAATTCCTACGTAAACTTGCAAGTATATAAGGGTCGGCACGTAAATGTTTTAATTTTGCCATCCATTCTTTATACCAAATATCATGAATCATTGAATGCAAATTAGTGTGTTTACACATAGATGAAATTTGAACACGTGGCGATCAAATTAGTGAACAATAGTGCGGCTTTCATTGGTTGTTTTATCAAATTTCCATATTCATTATCAGACCGCTAAATCGCATCACGTGTGTAAACTCAAATTGGCTGTTGTAAGCCAGCGATATAATTTACAAATGTTGTGTATATAACACACAATGGCTTATTAAAATTTTTGATTAACACTATAATAACACGACTCGGTATTGTAAGAAAATTACCGTCTTGCTCCAGGAACTTCAATAAAGTTTTACTTGCGTATAGAATGCATAATCGATTTAGCGAAAAGTCGCCATTTGGCAAAACGTCGGTGCATTCAGTGTTGGAAAAGTTCCAAAATTTCAAAAACGAACGTTGTCCAATTTGTCAAAAGTTACTGTATAACAAGGTGTGACTGTTTTATTATTCTTTTCGTGTCAGCTTAAATAATGGACTTTTTTTTGGAACGAATTGTGACGGGAGATGAAAAATGGATCTTCCATTGCAACGGATAAACGAAATTTCACAATTATTCAATAGGTATATATAATACTTAAATCGTAATCCATGGCGCTTGTTTATTTCAATATTTAAGGATATATTTATATATAAAATTATATATCAGATTAAATTTATCATTAGTTAGGTTAAGTTAGGTTAGCATTTAATTTTTTACAGATCCAATCAAAGAAATAATAATATTTTTTATCAGAATGATACATGAAAAAATAACAAGATAGGCCATAAAGACCTTATATGGACCCCAGTATTTTTCAAATTTATATCGTAACAATATAGTTACAATTCTGATCGATCATCTATAGATCAAAATTTTTTAGATTTTTTTTCTAATCCCGCGGATGAATATTATGATGAATAATTAAAATAAAATCATGATAGGACGTGAATAGTTGCATATATTTATTATAAGCTGTAATAATAGTTTATAATTAATAAAATATATGTCACAGATTCACAGACTTTGATTTCAGTCTAGTGTCTCAATACGTACTTAGTAGTTGTGAATCGTGTTAATCTCTATGTAACGCATTGAGCTCAAGTCTGTCATGTTGCGATAGAAGATTTACAATAAATAAATAAATATTCATATACATATGTCTAGCCAAATATAGACATTATAATTCACATCAATATTTTTAAACTCAATTATATCTATTTTAAATATTACATACATATATAAACACGTGCCTCTTTAATATAGTTATTATTTTATACATTTTAATAAAGAGTATCACTGTTTAATAATCTATACTTGCATCTAGTCATTACGATAACAGTTTATGTATCACAAAGATAAGATAGCTTGGTTTATATGTAATCGTGTTTTTTTTCATATAACGTCTAGCTTTTTAGATATTTTTTAACGAAATTCAATGCTTATTATCGCTTGTAATAAATAGTATATCTTTAACTTATTTAAGCTGCAGTATAATTATGATTTATTAATAAATACTGATTTTCTAATAAAATTTCACTAATAATATTTTATGAAATAATTTTCTATAAAAAATATTGTTCAAAACGTACATAATTTAATACTTTGACTAATGTTTTAGAAGATACGTAATAATTTACCTTTATTTAAAATTAAAGTTTACACTTCACTCTATAATAATTATTTTTAAAAAGTGACTGACCTCAGCATATTTTTATGGCACTGTAATATATAATTTATAGTACAGATTCTACACCATAAAACAGAAAATACATGTATCTGTGTGTCACAAGAACTCCTCCCAAATGGAAAATAGTAGCGACATCATGACACTTGCACATGTCATTCTGCCTGCTATTTCTAAACTAACTGTGCTATTTTCAACTTTTAACTTTGAAGCTAAGAGTATTATACTGCAATACGTGCCAGTGTAACCGCTAAAGAAACTGAACGGCGGTGTATCGACGATCTATTACGTGCTACTGCAATACGTAAAGACAAAAGAGAAAAATTATTGTATTATATATAGCCAAGTATTGAAATAAATTTGTAATAACAGGATGAATAAAATTAATTATATATTGAATAAAGAATGA
Source organism: Plectrocnemia conspersa (assembly GCF_051122295.1). Classification (NCBI taxonomy): domain Eukaryota; kingdom Metazoa; phylum Arthropoda; class Insecta; order Trichoptera; family Polycentropodidae; genus Plectrocnemia; species Plectrocnemia conspersa. The sequence continues at coordinate 11,306,184 of NW_028277172.1, forward strand.
GTTTGAATCTATCCTGGGTGAAGTATAAATGTACTTTTTTGCTGGAATTTGTATATAGATGTTTGTTATATTATAGTATGTATGTATGTACATATGTATGAATAATATATACATACTTTATTTCGCTTGGATTACACTTCATAACATTGTTTTGTATCTAAGAATAACATTGATCTGATTTATATGTAAAGTTATGTTTTGATTTTCGTTATGTAAGTAGTTTTCTTCTAAAACTATATTACAAAATCAGCAATAACAAAATTTTGTTTGCGTATACAAATATAAACAAATATGCCAAATTTCAAATCAATTTATATTATTAAATCTATGTTACAATCAATTTATAAATTAAAAAGTAACTGAAAAATATTTTTGATTGTTTGTTGAAATACTATAAAATTTTAAATTAAATAGACAGTATCTAACAAACGATATCTTATTGATCAACACAAGCAATACAACTGAAATCATAGCATAATCTTACATATAAATCAGTCTATCATGCTTTTATGGCGTGTAATCGATGGTGAACTATTTGTGTACGTTTAAGATCTAGTGATAATATACATATTATAATGATAACGCATATTTATACTAAATACTGCGTTTCTATTGTGGGGACAACACAGAGCCCTTGTTTGTGGGGGGTCCTATTCTTGATACTCACATTAAAATCAAAATAATCATTCATTAATAAAAATAAATTAGACAAAGCCCTCGTTACGACTAGAACTAAATGGTTTCCCATAAATAACACGCAAGGATTCTCCGGTGAATTAAATATTTTTTTGTTACGAAACGGTCATGGGAAGACAAATAGCACCGTAAGGCCACAAAATTCCCGTTACACAATTCAATCTCAGAGATATTCATCAAGCAAATATCACTTTTTAATGGCGTATACTTCGTTGTTCTAAGAAGCGAGTGCAACGATTGGTTGGATGATCACTGCATGATTGTGATTGGTCAGAAAGCTTTGCAGCCCTGAATACTTAAGCCTGGACTCCGCTCGAATAAACTAGCAGATTCACCCCTCAGTGCTGAACCCCGACTTAATACGAACACGCAAAGTTCAACACCAGAAACTATGAAAAATACACACTAATTTACGAAATATTTTTAAGGAATGCCTTATTGCTTAATTGAGTTATGTAATAATATACATATATAGTATGGAACCGTAACGAAATCATATTTGATTATTTTATTATTATTAATATTCATTAATTTCAGGTCGACATATATAATATATTGTAATATGATTACAGTATGGTCAACACTCTAAGTTGGCGCCACCCTCTGCTTTGATGGAGAGCGGCGGTCACTTTGAAAGGTGATTGTTCCAAATTACGTGCATGTCGGGCATGGCTCGTGTGCTACTGCAGCGTTTTCAATTTTACGCCAATATGTTAATTCAAAGTCTTTACCTATTCAGCGAAAAGGTTACTACACGGCAGCGGGCAGAATTCGCCATTTGTATGCATATTTTTCGGGCCATTGTTGACCGCTAAGCAATTATTCAAAGAAAACCCGTGGGGGCAAAACCGCGAAGCCTTCAAAATCGTTTTCCTCGGTATTCAGAAACATTTGCCATTTTTCTTTCTGCTGACTCTCCGAAACGTCACTCTACCGAAATACGCGACGTTAATAATTAACCGTGCAAAGGTTAAGTGCTGTTCGTACGCGTGCCTCGTAAGCGGTCTAGAATTTTGCTTTAATTGACGTGTAATTACCGACAGGAGTCTATTTTCCGAACAATACCAGCTATTTGCGTAGAAGGGCGCAACGCAGGAAAGCAAATAACTGTTGTTTGTGCGTCATCCTACATCTAATTTCACTATTGTGTTTATGAGGGATATTCGGATTTTCTTAAGCATTTAGTTTGGAATTTGAATCTAGCGCCTACTTTTTTTTTGAAATCCAACTCGTGTCAAAAAATAATATAGACACGAGTTTCATAAATAACAAATCCAAACACAGCATTGTTCATAAAATTCATTGATCAACACTTTAATAAAGAACATAAAGAACGATGACTCAAATAATCGCCATTGAAAAACTATTTTTAAGAACCGCTAATGCGTCATTCAATATCGGTAAAAATGATATAGATACATATAGTTTACATATATTTGATGTAATCATAATTTTTGTATATAATAATTTGCCTCGATTTTACGAAAATATTAGGACATGATATTTTCATTAAAAACAGTGGTCAGTTGTACATAAACTTAACACTCGAATTTTCAGTGGCCTGCAAAGTGTTAACCTTTAGAAGTCCAAAGGCATGTATGTCATGCCCAAAATGCTTTTACCATTACAGTCCAAAGGCATCTATGTCATGCCCAGTATATTTTCTATTTTTTAAGCCATTTTAATTGTTTTGATGATAAAATTTCCAGTATTTTATTTAATTAGTTACTCATACTTCTATTCATAAATATATTACGGTAAAAATATTTAGTAGCTCCTAACTATTTTACCTGGAATTTTTAAATTACTAAAAATTCGTCGTAAAATCTGATAATCCATAAATAGATTTTGGATAAAAAATTTTGACCAGTCTGTACCAGCCACTTTTACAATACATTAAAGTAAATATTTTCTTTGAATAAATTAAATTATTGCTTTTAATTCAACTCAATATTTAGACAATATATTCTGAGAGCATTAAATTCCGAATCGTGGAATTGATGTTAACGAATCAGTTGTCATATATTTATAATTTTATGCCCTATTATAGGTCTATAAAGTGGCTGAATGATTTATTTTAATCAAGAGTAGTCCTTCAGTTGTACGATAGATTTTTGCGATACATTTATGCTGAAAGATATCATATATAAATGCTGATCCAATTTCAGTTTCCTAACTTTTTTAATAAAATGTCAGAATAATAAAAAATATTTTTTTGTATTATTCGGACATTTGATGTATTTCATTAATTATTAAAATAATATTAATAAAATGGCCGCCTCTGGACCTTTTGCATCATAACTTTTCCGTACATTTCGGGAGGTATCTCGTCTATAACTAGGTTTAATAAAATACTATGCATCTTAATGAAATATAAATATTAGAAAAACGACATTTCAATCAAATTATATCGAAGTATATTTTTACCATTGAAAATATAATTTATCTGGAAGGTGCTAGTAAAATTACATGATTTAAAATTTTCTATACGTAGTAATAAATAAATTTACGTACTTATCATTATTTATTCAAAAGCGATGTATAAATGTTACAGGGAATGGGTATTTTTCAGTGAAGTTATATTTTCACTAAAAAAGTCTCACCAGTAGATATATATTTTTACTAGCGAAAATATAATTTAAATGATATGCACTAGTGAAATTATAAACATAATGCTCTAAAATGTCCATGAAACTCTAACCTAACGTAATGAAAATTCTAAAACTAATTATAGTTTTAGAACTTTTATTAGAACATGTCTAAAATATTTATTTTAGGGGAAATAAGCGGAAGAATAAGTACGGCCAGATGTCGCATCTCGCATATTACTTTATAGTTTGCCTTCACTTCGATATTACACTATGTTTTAAAAATATGATAGCTATTCTTACCGACATTACTACCAACGTTCCCTCTAAGCTGCGTGCGTAATCGCGTAGTAGTTTTGAAAGTCCCTCGCAGTTATCAGCTAGTACGCACTCCAGAAATCATCAGAAGAAACAAAAATTACTATTTGAATTTTCTGAAATAAAAACAAAAATAAAATTTAAGAATATCATCAATTGCGAATGTAGTCACCAATGCCGACTCACCATTTATTTTTGCTTATTCGCATAAGGTCTAATAGGCACATTACGCACTGTCGACTAGTCGACGGCGACTCAAAAACGTCGAGCGACTTGACTTGAGTAGTACATTCGTGAAGAACGGACGTCGAAGAAATTGCCATATTCATTTTAAAGACAAAAAATATAATAATAACAAAAGAATATCTGGTTAGTTAAATATCAATATAATATTTAATTGTTCCATATTAAATATAAATATATATATACATATATATCTCAAACAATTTTTAGATGCAAAATTCTCGGGCTAATTTTTGATTATCGCACTAATACGAATGATATATTTTGTAAAATTTGCAGTCAATCGAATTCTAAAGGGGAATTTACCACTGATAATAAATGAACCGATTGAAAATTAGACTATTTAAAGCGACACATAAAAAATGGGAGAATTTTAAGAATAGAATTTAACACATGATCAAAATTTTAGCAGACAAAAACATGATCAAAATTTTAATCGATAATGTTATTTTAGCAATTACCATAAATTCTTCTATGCTCTCCGTGCAAAATATCATGATATCAAAATATTAAAATATCATTTCCGTGCAAATGATCATGTTGGTAAATATATTAAAATTCCTGATTCATGGCGCAGCAAAAATTATGCATTCAAATTTGTTAAATGTATCAATACGGTTTTGCATAAAGAGAGCATGGATGAAATAAGAACATCTTTATTTCATTAGATGAAAGCACTGATATTTCCGTGGAAAAAATTGATATTATACATGAAATATAAACCAGTTTCTGAATTATGTTACAAAGAACATTTACCGGAATTATTAATTAAATTCCGGTAAATGTTGTTTAGAGGGAACGTTGATTACTATAGATATATAATATAAGAGTATTGGTTGAAGTATATTCAAACCCAATTTTGGTCAATAGGAGGCACAAAAACAATTAACACTTCTCAGAAGGCAAAAATTCACGTCAAAAGCAATAAAATCGTGTCGGCGCCGTCGCAGTGGGAACGCTCGGTAACGAGCGTTCCCACTGCGACGGCGCCGATACGATTTTATTGCTTTTGGCGTGGATTTTTGACTTCTGAGAAGAGATAAATGTTTTTTGCACTCTCCTATTAGTCAAAATTTGGTTTTATATGCTTCATTTGATTCTCATTTATTGTAAGTCGTAATATTGTTATAAAAAGTCTTAATATGAACGTTTCTACAGCGACGGCGACAGAACAATTTTATAGATTTTAACATGGATTCTAAACAGGGACGCCCCCTTGAATTTGGCTACAAAAATGCATTTTTAATATGAATAAAATCTTAATAATAATAAAAAACCATCAGTGACTAACTTTTGCCCCTCCTCCCTCCCGGAAACAGTTGAAACGACATTCCTGCATTTGACACTTTGAACACGCGTGATTATTGACAGCTGTCTGATTTACAATGCTGCCAACATAGGAAGCTCGCATTGAATTACTCTGTATAATGGCCATTATCCATTTCAATAACATATTTTTTAAGAAGGAAGATATTTTTTTAAATATAATTTTTCCACATTAAAAAAATTAAATATTTATCATGAATTGAAAATGATTTTTTTGATTGGTTGAATCTTGATTAACATATTTTAGAGTAATTTTTTTAATAGTTTACATACATTCATTTATGAATTTGTTATACAACTAACAACCTACAATGCAATGGATAGTCTGTGACATTGCAATATAAATTGTTTTCAGCAAATACAATTATTAATATCCGTATTTCTAATGACACTCCTAAGTCTAGAATGTAAGGAGTATATATCAGTGGAGAAATCATAAATAGCATTCTATACGCAGATGACACGGTTATTCTTACATAAAGTGCCGAAGACCTTCAATCTGTATTGAATACTTCAGTTGATACCTGTGAGAAGTGGAGTCTATAAATAAACTAAAGACCAAAGTCACACCTAACACTGACTTATTAGAGGAGTATAGATAAATGAGACATATAGAATCAATAGCAGACATATCCATTAATTATATTTTTTTTACTCTATGCAGAAATGTTAAGCAAATGCTTTGATAATATACTCAAAAATATTTTATAAATATATTATTATAATTGATATGATATATCATATAATACATATTAGATTCATATAATATAGAAAAATATTTTTTTTCTTATCATAGTGATGTATTATGTACATATATACTATGTACATACATATATCACTATGACAATAAAAACAAAAAGATATTTTTATATTTAATTATATTAACCACAGTCAAATTTCGTGTAAATATATTTAATCCAAAATGATATAATAGTCACCCTTTTAAATTTGTAAACTGTGAAATTGCGTTAATTAACTACATTCAGTTTTAAACGCTATTTTAATTCATCCCAAACGGTGTACATACTTCCGTATTATCATACTTCCGCCAGTTTTTGTTTGAACAACGGATGTATAATATTACGCGATAAAGCCCTTTTCCGGTTTACCTTTTTCAGTATAATTTGCATAAAATACATATTATAAAACTATACAGCCATACAATAGCGTAGACTGAAATCGACTCTTGTGTAATAATATAGTATCGTCTTTAAAACTTTACTGTATTTGTTTCCACCTTGCTTCGAACAAAGTTTACGGATGAAATTTTCATTTAATGTAGTATATTGTTGCAAGAAGGAGCAATCGATTACAATATCCTTATCGCTGTGTTTTTTTCTTTGTAGTATATTGGCGAGAATGGAAGCTACGTGTATAGGAGGGGTAGCAGCCAAGAGATAGCAACTCGAAGAGAACTAACTCCGAGTGAAATGGAAGCAGCTGAAGTTCGCATGGAAAAGCGGCGCGAGCATTTGGAAAAGGCTTGTCGGCATTTACCATCTGGAATTACGAATCCGAACGCATGGGAATATCTGATTAATAGGCAATATCACCTAATATGGTAAGCTAATCACATATTTTTTTTATAAAATCTTGAATGAATTGGAACAGAGAATAGTAGTCATGAGCTATTTGAATAATCAGACCTAAATATTTGTAACCTTATTTATATATTTTGTATTCATTGGCAAAACAGAATAAAATTAATAAAAAAGACATCAGTAGCTGAAGTAGATTTTAATTTTTTTAAATTAATAATTTATTTTAAATATAAATCAAACATTTTATAAAATATAAAAACCACAATTAAGTAAAGCTCAAATGTCGAAAAAAAATTATAGGATTTGAAAGGACTAGATCAGACTAACGTCATAATATACTATGTACTCAGAAAAAATGATAAATAAACCATTGTCAACTTCACATGAATGAGTCTTAGGTTTTTTTTAGAGATGATTTTATAGCTGGTAAAACGGATGTAATATGGGTACATTTATTTAATCATAAACTTTCTAAAACTCATACTGGTTGAAATGGGCAGCACCAAGACTGGACACTTGAAGATTGGGCGAGTCATTTAATCATTGCTTTGGTAAAATACAGACTCATCTATCATTTAGCAGGAGCTGACAACACTGCGACTGGTCTATATGCACAATTTGTCACCCTTTTTATAATTTTTCGGGTCAGAATTTTAATACGGTTGTGATCAGAATTAATATTTATTGATCGGAATTTATATTAGATGGTATGATTAATTTTGACAGATGATCAGAATAATTTTTTTAGGCAATATTTATTACAAGTCATTGGCCAGTACTTATGAAAAATAACCATTATTTATATTATCATTATTTTAACCTCAAGATCAGTTGTATGTAATAATACAAGATCATTATCAAGGTGTTTTAAAGTCAAATTATTCGGTTGGGCTCGCAACATTATCATATGTCAACACAACAAGCCAAGCGTGCTCTCTACCGCCGCTCTGTCGTTATTCTTATTTCGTTCGTCACTCAGAATAAAATTAAATAGATTCGTTTAGAGCAGTGGTTCTTAACCGGTGCACCGCGGTGCACCAGTGCACCGCGAGCTTATTACAAGTGCACCGCGAGAAAATTGGTAAAAACAAAACTTCCGCAAAATAGTAAAATCTTAATGTTTCAATCAATTTATATTTTATTATAGTCGTGATACCCCACAATAGATAAATTTATTACCAAACGAAATTGTGAATCAGACCAAAATATTAATGACACTGGGAGTACAAGTGGAAGAAGTAGTTAAGATGTTACTAGACATCATACGTCTCATACAAAAGAAAATATACCCAATAAAATAAAAAAAAATAATGGACAGTATTCTGAAGAATATCTACGTTATAGTTTTACTAGCATCAATCAGGAAGGATATCACATTCCACTATGTGTTGTATGTGGAGAAAAACTGTCCAATAGCGCGATGTATATTGACAAGTTAAATCGCCACTTCACTACGAAGCACGCCGATCTTGCATCAAAAAGTAAAAATTACTTCAAAAGATTGTTAAGCATGCAAAATAAACAAGCGAAATATTTTGAAAAAACTGTTAAAATTTCCGATAAGGCACAACTGGCGTCATACAAGATTGCTGAATTGATTGCTGTACAATTAAAACCACATACTATAGCAGAGTCTCTAATTTTACCTGCATATTGTGAAATAGGAAAAATTATGATTGGTGATGAAGCAAAAAGGAAATTATGAAAATTCCTCTTTCAAACGATACAATAAAAAAATAATTAAATATGTCGGATGATACTGAGAAAACAGTTAACGATAGACTTTCCAAGCGATATTTTGTTTTACATGTCGACAAATCTACTGACATTAGCGGTAAGGCACAAATACTAGAATTCGTTCGTTTCATAAATGAAAACAAAATAGTGAATCAATATCTATGATGCAAAGAACTTGCCGAGCATACGACAGGACAAGATGTTTTTGATCTTATTTATTCATATTTAGAACAATTTAAAATATCATGGGAGTTATGTGTAGGAATTTGTATGGATCGTGCTCCTTCAATGGTAGGCTCATTTAAAGGATTTGTAACCCTTGCAAAGACAAGAAAACCTAATATTATATCTACGCAGTTTTTTACATAGAGAATCTTTAGTTTCGAAAATATTACCAGAAACACTAAAACCTGTACTAAATCAAGTTGTAAATATAGTGAATTTCATAAAATCAAGACCTTTAAAAACATTCATGTTTAAAAAACATTGCATTTCCATGGAAGCTATGTACGAGTGTTTGCTTTTTCACACTAAAGTCAGGTGGTTATCTAAGGGTAAAGTTTTATGCCGATTCATAGAACTTAAGAATGAATTGTTAATCTTTTTTCGAAATGAAGGTATGGATGATTTTGTAAAATGTCTTCAGAATAATGATTGGTATGCTAAAGTGGCATATTTAGCAGATATTTTTAATTACTTAAATAACGTTAACACAAGCATTCAAGGAAAAAACGAAAAATTCATGACATCCATTGACAAATTGACAGGATTTGGGAAAAAATAACTCTTTCGAAAAATCGAATAATAGAAAAAAAAGTAGATATGTTTCCTTCACTTAACGAAAACATTCCCAAGGGAGTTATTTCTGCAATAATAGAACATTTAACTTTATTGGATGAAAAAATTGCACATTATTTTCCATTCTTAAATATAGAAAATTATGACCGGATACGAAATCATCAAATTAGTCTCATTGTCGACTGATCGTACTCTAAAAATTAAATTTTCCGTAATAACTATGAAGAATTTTTGGATTACTGTCCAAGAGGAATATTCACTTCTTTACATGAAGGCACTCAAAATTTTGTTACAGTTTTACAACATCATATTTGTGTGAGCTTGGTTTCTCAACAACAACTAATATGAAAACTAAAAAACGAGAAAGACAGAAAAAAATTTAAACGAAGAATTCAGGGTAACTAAATAAAATATTCGACGTAATATTTCTGATATCTGCAAAAGCCAACAAGCTCAGGTATCACATTAATTAATTTTTGATTGATCATATAAATTCCATTATGTTAAGCAGGAACGTCATTTTGGGTAAACAAAGGGGGGAAAATGCACCACTTAGATTTGCCACCCAAAGAGCAACTTTAAATATTAATACAAATATTTTTAATAAAACACGTAATTAAAAATTGGTTCTAGGGCAAAATTAACTACCTAAATTTATTTTCAATACTCAACTTTTTTATATAATTTAATTTTAAAAATATGTAAAAAAAATTTATGTAATTTTATATGTAACTATTATTTTTTTTAAATATGTAATAAAAATTATGTCCACATATTTTTTTCGACCTCTTAATTCTGGTGCACCGCCACTTTTTCCCATGATCAAAAGTGCACCGTGACTTTGAAAAGGTTAAGAACCACTGGTTTAGAGTTACCAACGCTTGCTCGCACCTAACCTATACAACAGTTTTGGTGCGAGCGAGACATTTTATTAAATATTTCTAAAATAAATAACTTATTATCCATTTATATTTATAAATGTTTTACATGATCGTCCTATATTTTAATTCTGATCATCCTATATTTCTATACTGACCGTATGCTATTTTTATTCTAACCATTATTATGACCATTCATTATTTTAATTCTGATCATCCTATATTTTTATTCTGACCCTGAATAATATTATTGACCAATATAATTCTGACAGAGATTTGATTTTTATTCTGACCCAAAGTTGATTTAAATTCTGACTATTTAATTTGTTAATATTTATAAATTAGGGTGACCTTAACGCATTTTCAAAAATCAATAAATAATGAATTAAATTAAAAATATGTTTTAGAGAAGCAGCGAGACTAACTTTACAACCCTTAAAAATGAAATCTGGTAGCATATTAGGTCCAGAAGAACTTCTCAAAGCCGTATTTAAGATCTTTTCTTGATGGTCAATGTTAAAGACCAAGTACAAGAAAACAGAAGCGACTCTGCGAAAGGCGAAAAAAAATCCTCAAAAACAGAACGAAAATATTACGCGAAACCGTCAGCAATATTTTGTGAACCGTTCAAAAACGATTGACAACCAGTCTTCGAAATATCATATCAAAGAAAGTCGCTGCAAACAGAGCGATTCAAAATTGATGTCTTTCTGAATAAAATAAAATTAAACTCATATGAACCGAGATTCTCACGTCAAAAATGGAAATGCAATCTCATTTTTATCAAGTCACAAATTATTTTTTTACTATAAATTTCGGGATATAAGATCTTTCATCCACAGGGAAACCTTTGTACGTTGAGCCAAATACATATTATATAAACATATATACACAATCCCATCACGCGTCTGTTTTTTTGTAATCATCTTTTTAGTACTTGAGCTTAATAGAAATCCGTACAATATTAATCTTAAAAAAAATTTTGATATAAAAATAATATTTATTTTCAAAATATCTTCCAATTACTCTAATCTTATCGACGTTATTTGTTTTCAGGTGTAACGTCTTCAAAGCAGCTTCTTCGTCCTGGATGTACAACTTCAATCTGATGGCGAACTATTCGGCCAAATTCTTGGAGCGTAGCAGAGAGGTCCCCCTGGTCCTGGCTAGAAAGAGATATCCGAGGCCGTCGGTCGAGGAACTGAAAGAGGCCCAGAACACTTCGACGACTTTCATTATCGTCAGGCATCCGTTCGAGCGGTTATCTTCGGCGTACAAAGATAAACTTCAATTCGCCCTCCCCAATTCACTCCACTCAAGATTGGGCATGAAGATCATATTGAAATACAGGCCGGGCGCAAAGGTACACAATATATCTACGAAATTCGCTTAACCCTCCACAGGCGGCGGTGGCAAATTACGCCAAAAAATATATTTTTCAAGTTAATAATAGGTGTACAAATGGGTTTTAGTATGTACATATTATATGTAGATGAACCTCTGTGTTAATATATTATATGAGCCACTTAATCACAGTTGTGAGTTGAACTACTTGACCAAATAAATGGAATGAAAAAACACTTACTGGTAACAGACACGAAAGGTCCTATTTTTCCTCAACACTCGGTCACACTTCCTTTTATATTATATACAACGCAACGAAGCCTCTAAATATGTTAAATATGAAACCCTCGCTGGCGAAAATAATTAAAAGAATAGCTTATTGTGTCAGCCTGTCTCCCCCGCCATTATTTGACACAGAAGATCAAGATCAAACAATACAATCAAGATGCTTTATAATATATTGTGAAGTGTACCTTTGTACAGCACATGCTTTTATTTAAATAAAATATATTTTAGTAAATAATAATACTAATTAATATTTTATAAATAACTTACTGTTGTAATCAAAGCTTATTTTTTTATATTTTCACAATAACTGCGATTTTATTTAACAAAAATTGAACGCGTAATATATTGCTTTCATATCTTACTCATTTGATCATGCATCTTCAAAAACGTGAATTAGTATAATATTAAAAAATTTAGCATGTCTTGTTTCCCCTTTTACATCTTTATTTTTCTTAATTTCTGAAAAACCAAAATATCTACTGTTAACTGAAAGGATCGCTAACTCGATACAACAGTTTGGTTTTAAAAAAATCGTATAGGTGACCTTAAAAATGAGCGCTGATAAAAACCTTTTTTGTGTTGTTAATGAAAAACACTTTAAAAGCATAGTTGAAGCCAATTCAAAAAACAACTCTTCGAACATTCGCAAGTCTGCTATAAAAGTTTCACGACATTCGAGAGTGTAAGAACATTTGGAGATCTCAATTCACAACTTTTTATCGCAAAATAAAACGAATTGAGATTGGAAACTTTACTTCATCCCTAATACTCCCCTGATATTTCACCTTCAGATTATCCTTTTTTAAAACATTAGGACATATTTCATTGAGATAAAATAATAATAATCAAAATGGTATTATATATTTTTTTTATAAACAATGTACATTTTTATTATTATTATCTCGTTAAAAAAATATAACTACTTCATGGAATTCAGATTTTCGGTACAATTTGGAATCCCAGAATCGAGACACTGTTTTGATATATTTCAGGTATTCCATTGATTCGAAGTTAGTATAAATACTTCTTAGATTTAAAGAATTGTTTATTTACACCTATAATAATTTCAGTGCGAAATAATTTTTAAATTATTATTTCGGTACATTTTAAAAATACTGAAATGTCTATATGCATATAAGTACTATATAGGTAAAAATAAATTTGTATTATCAGTGAAAATATATTTTTATTAGCGTTTCAGTGAAATCATATAAGAATACATTTTCACCGGTATATATATATTTCTACTAGTAAAAATATAATTTATCTGACAGTTGCTAGTGAAATTAATATATAACTTATAATAAACGCGCATAAATTATTATTACTTTAATAACGCGTATATAGCATTAGTATTGTAAATGAGCTTTTTTTAATTTGTAATTTGATTATTAACTGCAGCAATTAAATCATATTTTAATGCATCGAATTTAATTGTGTTTAAGCAATTCCTTTTTAATTCTAACTTCATACTAAACAACCTTATGTTATACACATTTTATGACAATAAAACTCATTTATATACCTAATTAACATTAATTAAATAATGTGGGAGATAAAGTGCCTCCCTGGCGCACTCCCGTTTGGGTTTTTAGTTCATTGTAATAATTTTGTAATTAATATATATTATTTTTTTACAGAAACGCATGTCAGCCGAACCGAGATGGCCAACTTTCGAAGAGTTTGTGCGGTATTTGCTGGACGAAGTGAGAGCCGGTCGAGATTTGGATATGCACTGGGTTCCCTACACTACGTTCTGCACTCCCTGCCAAATACACTTCGACATCATAGTCAAGTTCGAGACTCTCCAGGTTATAAACATAAAGCTTTATCAACCAAATCTTGCCATCCAGCATGATATAGAATAACTATTAAGCGGAGCGTTACTGTAATGCGATAGGGAAGGTTAAAGACCGCCGCAGAGTAATAGGAAGCAGTTAAAGAGGATGTGTGTGACGCATAAACGAACCTTTTTCTCCCTAAAATTTGATTTAAAGAAGAGCAAAAGCAAATAAAATAAAAATCTCCAAGGAGTAGTACGTTGCCATGGTATTTCCAATCCCGTCTCATGCCTTTTGGTTCCCGCAAATTGCTTTCGGAAGAACACTACTCCGTTTATGTTCGATCCGATTCTATTTCCAGCTGTTTCTGGGGACCATTCCACCCTTTTAGATCATAATAAAATAAAACATTATAATCTAACATTAAATGCAAGACATTTTCTAAGCTACATGTGATGATTTAATTGATAATCTGTAAATATATTATTATTGACACAAATCGATATTTTTCGCAGATTGATAAAAATATCAGTAAGAGACATACATACATATATTACCTAATACAAGTATTAAATATATTTTTAAACCCTTATACACATGAAAAATGCATCATTAAAATAAAAAATAAATAGTCTAAGCTTGTTCAAAAATATTGTAATGTTTTATAAAAATAAACTGCTTCGAATCAGTTCAATAGATTGTGACGCATACAAATAATATAGTAGTATTTTATGAAATCATAATTGATTGGTATATTTTTTATAAAACTCAATATTTCAGATTAATTTACATAGAATAATAAACATAAACATGATATTTCTAAACTTATATGACTAGATTAATATATGTATATATCTATGAGCACAATATCTAAATAATTAATAAATAAATTTAGTACACATTAAAACCTATAATGAAATATTCATTATTTCACTTGTCATTAACTTTGAGAGAATTAATTATAAATTAATTACACATATATTAGTAATTCCAATTCATCACAATAGATTAAATTATCCTAATACCTCAAATATCAATTAAGTTGATTGATTAAAATCGCATCAGGGTACAATACAACAAAGTGTAGATATTCATATATAAAAAAACTTGGTAACATTTATAAACGTCTAGTCATCACATAACAATCAGTATTTCTCACACGCTGGACATTGTATTGCCAGATAGTATATGTCCTGGTATTTTAATGTTACAGAAGTTAGTTTCTCACACTCGGTGCGTCAATTTCAATAAAAGTTTTTAAAACTGCTTTGTTTTGGATTTGCCAATGTATGCTGATGTGTACCCTCACACCTACATAATTTATTATCAATTAAATTAGCTATTCATAAGATTTTCAACGAATATAATAATGCAAGTCAATAAGTACATATCAAAATTATTAATGTAATATAATATGCCTCTTTTGTTGTAAATCTTTTGTTACAACATGACAGCCGTTAGCCCAATGTGTTATAACAGGAAAAACACGAGCAAAAACTACTAAATAAGTAATGACACGTCAGACTGAAAATAAACTATTATTACAGCTCTAATCAATAGATATCACTATTTACGACTTAGCTCGATTTTATATTTTAATTCCAATCACAATATTCATTTATGAGTTTAGGAAAACTATTCTGTGATAATCAATCAGAATTATAACCATATATTAATCACCTATTCTGATCTCCCGGACACTACAGTGATTAAAAAACACTAGGGTTTATATAGGATTCGAACCCAGATCTTTTAGGTATTAGTTACTGAATTATACCACTGGTTTCGTGCTGGTGATGTTATTAATAATATATTCCTTGAATATTTTATCATAAAATGATTATTAATCAATCGCGTAAGTCATATAAAGAAAAATATCACAGAAGACAGAATTTGTTTTATAATATATATTTATTTGGACATTTTTGGGAATAATACTTAGAGAAATAAGTTTTTCTTTTTTTATTATTAATTTAAAAATGTGTATTTAATTTACTTTTATTTCACTTTTCAGGAAGATCAAAATTATCTTATCCAAAAAACTGGTCTACAAGATATAATAAAACCGCAATGGAAGAACAGCGGAAAGGGGAGAAACACAGCAACGTTGCTACTCACACACTATTCGCAACTGACAACAAAACAAATATGGGGCCTTTACAATTTATATCAGTGAGTATACATCAAAGTGGTAGTTAGTAATAAAAATATATATACAATAGTGAAATATATATTATTTGTTTCAGATATGATTTTCAACTTTTTAATTATTCTATAAACACATTCCTCGAAGTGGCGAAAGACTATAACCCGAGACTAATGGCCGCGACTTGACGCAACTCATCGTTGGAATTGGTCTACGATTACAATTTAGAACGGTTCCGTTTGTAACGGTTCGAAGATATTCACCTATGAATTGACATCTCGAACTGTGATGAAGTTTGGAACGAAATCAAATTAAGACAACCAATCATCCAACTTAAGATCATTTATTATAAATTGATACGGAATGCATATGAATGCTTTAACACTATACTATTATACCAAAGTATTTTTATTACGTACCATCTCGTCAAAAGATAATGTAATATGAAGGCGATTCATTTGTCAAACTATCGGTACCTAAAGTAACTTATTCGAGTATGGTGTATCTTAATGACTAAGTGACTTTAATATATTTTTTTTATTTAATACAGTCCATTCGATTATTGATAAAGATTGAGATTGAACGACGCGTGGGATACAAAGCGTGCCCTGTATAATGGTTGTGTTAAAATTTAAATAGAGGACCATATTTTGCATGCGGTCACATAGAGCATGCAATTATTTAGTTAAAGTCGATATCACTTGTATATATTTATACCTAACGAAAAGTCAATTGCGTATTAAATGCTGAAATTTCTATCGTTACAGTATAAAGTTACGGATAGGCCTAGATTTATTTTTAAAGTTATTTGTACCAAAAGAGTTTTGCTGTTATTAGTTACTTAAAAGTTATTAATTATTTTATCGTAATGGTTTCTCCTACATGCGACAAATACAAATCAATACGAAAGATACAAAAAATGTAAATAAAATATATAAATTTGTATGCTTAAAAAGGGAGCAATTTTTTAAATAAAAATATTATTCATAATTTATAGAAGCCTTATTTTTGTTGGTGGGAGAGAATCGCAATGTTATGAAACTACAAAAGTACAAATTAATAATTGAAGATTTTAAATATTTATAAAGAAAATCATAATTGTTACTGTTATATTTACAACAACTATCAGATTGCATATTCTTTATTGAAATATTAAATTATATATATATATATATATATTTATATATATATAAATATAATAAATAGTGACATTCATATTTTTAATTTCGTCACATTATCTATCTCCTTCTGTCTCTCCCCATATGTGAAAATTTCATAGTTGAAGATCTAAATACAAATGTTTTGTAGCCTAATTTATAATAGGTTTTTTATCTATCTCCAAATGAAGATTTTTAATTATATTATAAAAACATATGTATTAAAATATATATAAAATACTGAAATCCTTTCATATGAACGTAATTACTATATGGATAAACTATTCTAAAATCTGATACTCTAACTTATTTATTGCTTAAAAGTATTTAAATTTCTTAGGCGAATCTATAACATTAGTCCAATTTATTACATATTCTTAACAAATACATAAAAAAAACTTCTACTTCAACCTATTATCGTTAAAATAGTTATAAAATTTTAAACAATTTTAATTCCTTTATGATTTTAGCCGATTAACATTGGTAATAAATAACTAGATAAAAATCATTTCAATGAAATGAATATTTAAAAGATTATCTAAAATAATTCAAACATTTTATTATTATTCTTATATATTATAGTATTTTTCATTACTTTTAGAACTTTCGTAAAATAGCTCTAGTGAAAGCTGTGATTGCCATTTTTAAGCGATATAAATATAATCTTAATATATTATTTAATTTTATTTACCAAAATGTATTTAAGTGAATACTATAAAAACAATCATGAGCGTATACGATATTGACAGACCAATTTAGAAGAAAAGAAAATTAGAAATGTATAATTGTAGATTGATTAAAAGCTGTTCATGATTAAATACGCTCATGACTTTGTAGTTTACAGGTTTTGTTTTTATAGTGTGTCAATAGTTGATTCATAATAATGTTTTCATTTAGATATTGTTAAGAGTCATATCGTTGTTTTTGTTGCATTCAATTATTTTATATAAAGTGTAGATTATTTTTTATGTTATTGCGTAATATAAATCTTAGCATAAATCAAACGGGCAATAAATTAAAAATATCATAATCATTATTTTTATATGACACACTACGAATATTAGAAACTAAATAAATAATTGCGTAAAAAGTCTCCACAGTTATCTTCGACATTGTTAAATAAAATTGTTATTAATAAACAAAAAATACAACAAAACGAATAAAGATATATTACTAAAAATAAGCCAAACTTTTATTGACCTAATACTATTACTATTAATATTACTTAAGAGCCATTATCAAAGAAAAATAAAAAATAAGTTGTTTTTTTACATAACACATAGTTAAAACTCAGTAAAATAACATATAATCAATAGCAGACGTTTAAAACAATATAAAATGGTTTACTTACGATTGGTTTCATTGTTTTTCATCAAATTAATATTCGTTAAATTAGCAACTATCACCGCAATGAATTTTGACAGATGGATACAAACGAACGCGCGAGACAAGTCCGTTTGGCCTTAAGACGTTTAAATAGCGACTAGCACTAAAATAAAATAATGTAAAAAATGTTTTAATAACGTTTATGTAAATTTAAACTATTATAAGACTAGGTAATATTTTTTTACATAGTATGTTTATATTACAAAACAAAAATAAATAATTAAAAAAACAATAATATTTTTATATTGATTTTCAAATATAGTGATGTTAGGCATATTTTTAAGATAAATACTTTTGACATAAATTGAATATAAAATTTAAAATAGTAATAAAATGCTACAAATTAGCAATACAAATATATAAACAAAGAAAAATAAATATATTTCCTAATAAAATATATGCAATCCAGTATGATCTTGTAAAAAAATATTTTTATTAGTAAGTGATACAATATCAAAAACAGTGATAGTAATAAATATATATATATATATATATATATATATATATATATATATTAATTAGTGCAAAATAAAACTGATATTTGGGTTTATATTTCAACAATAATAATAACGTTTTTCCTTAAAATCGTACTATCGTCGATTTATAATATTTTTGACATCAGTAAATAATTGCGGAAATTATTATTAATGAATATTTTTTATTTATAATTAAATTACTTTATTAAACATATAATATAGTTTTACATATTTTGTATTGCTTTATCATTCACTCAATAATACTTTTTCATATGCAACAATCGTACAGTAATTATTTAGTCATATATATATATATATATATATATATATATATATATATATATATATATATATATATATATATATATATATATATATATACTGTTTTCTCGTGATATTTTATTCTCCCCCCCCCCCCATATATTACAATATATCATTAAGTCAGACTCTTGTTTGTTTCACACTAGCCAATTTCGCTGACCCCTCCTCCTCTAAACATGTGACAACATTTATAAACATATTTAATTTGCCTAATTAAAATTTAATAAAACTAATTTTGTGGAAACTTAAGCTGCTATTTTTGCATTTGTGACACAACTAGTGTTTAAAGTGGGAATTTTTGCAAAATTCCTAATCTTTACTTATTGAAAACACGTGATTATGCCATCCTGATTTATTTTCAACACTTAGAAACATTTCATCAAATTTAACGATTCTTCAATGTTGAAAAGTTAGAATTTCAATTACACTTTATGATAAAATTTGAGCTGTGGTATTAAAATGCTTAATTATATTTCCATAACAATATTTAGTTGAACACATATTTAATTCGGTAACATTTTTTTTAACTTAAAAAAGAAACTGACCTCGGAGATAATATAACACCAGGCTTCTCCTTTTTGTAAAAAATAAAATTATTTGCTCATGTACATGAAATAATTATGCTTCATTTAAAAAAAAATATTATAACTTTGCTTTTATTTATTGTGATTTTTGAATAAAATTGTTTTTATAATAGCTCAAAAATATACTGTAAAATAAATAATTTTCCTCAAGCAACTGACGCCTACATCCTTCCTTCAAACCTTTAAAAAAATATAGCAAAAGGATCCAAAACTACTATTAGCAACAAAAAATATACATAATTTAATGGTGATCAATTTTTTAGGTCCGAGCTTGCAGAGTCATTAATACAATCATCGATGGTTGGAGTTTCCTCTGATTAAATCGTTAAATTGAATCGCCGTTAGTTTTGACATTATTTAATTAGGTAATCTGTTTCTCTTTGCTGTGTGGGTGTTATCGAAAGCTGAGCAAGCTGCTTCCATAAATGATGTTTGGTAAATGGTTGGTTAAATTGTAACCTCCTCCTCCTCTCCCCCCCCCCCTCTTCTATGTCACAAGGTATCATATCATGCCAGATCCCCCCTTTCCCTGTAAACTCTAAAAAAAATTCAAAATAAAACGTTATCTTAAAGAACACATAAAAAGTATTAAAAGAAATCATCTAATGCTAATTAAAGATAAATTGCTATCCAAATTAAATGTTATGTATGAAAATTCAACTTTTAGTGATATACCCAACATCAACTCCTTATCCCGATTTATACAAGACAATAAATATTTATTTTAGAAAAAAAAATTCGGACACCTGTATTCATAGCTATAAAAACACTTGAGAAATTTAACTGCTCATAATCGGTTGAATGCTCTAGTCGTACTACCTATTCAAAAGGTTATTTACATGAACTCCAAGATCTGTTCATATCAAACAAAGAAGAGCAGAATTTATACTATAAAACAGAAAACATACGTGTCTGTCTATTTGTTTGTCTCAAGAAGAAAAAAACGGTAAACAGTACCGACGTGACATTTGCATATGTCATTTCTATGTCAACTATTTTCAACATATAAGTTGAAAGTTAAACTTAACAATGACGTGCTGTCAACAAACTACCTACTACTCCAATATGTGAAGAAAAGAGACTAAAAATATTGTATGTGGGCAAGTAATGAAATAAATTTGTAATAACAGGATGAATAAAAGCAATTAAAATTAATAAATAATGAGTTTGAATCAATCCCGGGCAGTGTTTCAGCGGTCTAAAACATTTTGCTTTATTATTATTGCATACAAAAGGTAGTGAGCTTAAAAATATTAAAATGTCTTCATTTGAATTATAATTGGTAGCATATCTCAGAAAAATATTCTAGCAACTAAAGAGTTTAACTGAAATTCTCTTGATCTTGTCTATATCTTTGTTTTTAAGTATTTTTCTTTATTAAAAAAATTTATTATGATTTGTCTTTATATGTACGATACATATTGTGTTTATTATGAAAAAAATAAAAATATATTTTTGCCTGTTTCTATTGTCATATTACAAAATCGCAAGAGTGGGGCGGTAAAATTTTCGACATTGTATGTTATTTATTTGAAACACCATACTAAATAAAAAAAGTTATTTAATTTATATTATTTATAGAAATGTATGAAATGTGTATCGATTGACCTACTTTTCGGCTTACTTGAAAAACAATCTGCTCGGTAATTTATATAATATTATAAACATTCATATTTGATTATTTGTCGATTTATAATCGATAATTTAGGGATTTTTAGTAATTGAATGCGGTTTATACGGTTATTTGCGAAGGTTCTAGTCGATTCGCACGCGTGCGGTGTTGCCAGCGCTCGCTCTATCGATCTCGTGCAGGTCAGTTCCGGGCCGCTCGTCCATTTGCCGGCCGAGTCGGGACGCGTCAGTACCGTCGTCACACGCAGCAGCAGCCATGCCAGGACTCGCCGACCCCGTCGCCTTCGCGAAGGACTTCTTAGCCGGGGGCATCTCCGCGGCCGTCTCCAAGACGGTCGTCGCCCCCATCGAGCGCGTTAAGCTGCTGCTGCAGGTGCAGCACGTCTCGAAGCAGATCGCCGTCGACCAGAGGTACAAGGGTATCGTGGACGCGTTCGTGCGCATCCCGCGCGAACAGGGCTTCCTCTCCTTCTGGCGCGGCAACTTGGCCAACGTGATCAGGTACTTCCCGACCCAGGCGCTCAACTTCGCCTTCAAGGACAAGTACAAGCAGGTCTTCTTGGGAGGAGTCGACAAGCACACGCAGTTCTGGCGCTACTTCGCCGGCAACTTGGCCTCCGGCGGTGCCGCCGGAGCCACCTCCCTCTGCTTCGTCTACCCGCTCGACTTCGCGCGTACTAGGTTAGCCGCCGACGTGGGCAAGGGCGCCGGAGAGCGCGAGTACGCCGGCCTCGCCAACTGCCTGTCCAAGACCTTCAAGTCCGACGGGCTCGCCGGTCTCTACAGAGGTTTCGGAGTATCCGTTCAGGGTATCATCATCTACAGAGCCGCCTACTTCGGCTTCTACGACACGGCCCGCGGCATGCTTCCCGACCCCAAGAACACCCCCATCGTCATCAGCTGGGCCATCGCCCAGGCCGTCACCACCGTCGCCGGAATCGTTTCCTATCCGTTCGACACCGTCAGACGGCGCATGATGATGCAGTCCGGACGCGCCAAGAGCGACATGCTCTACAAGAACACCATCCACTGCTGGTCCACCATCGCCAAGTCCGAGGGACCCAAGGCCTTCTTCAAGGGAGCCTTCTCCAACGTGCTCAGAGGCACGGGCGGCGCCTTCGTGCTCGTCCTCTACGACGAAATCAAGAAAGTCTTGTAAGAATACCTACTATAGCATCAAATTCACACCAACGCCGAGCGAGCGGCTCCTAGCCTAGCGTTTCTTTCCGACTCGTGCATTTCTATCTTCGAGATCTTTATTTTTTATATATAATTTCATTTATTTATACATTATATTTTTTTTAAACCCGTTAACTTATGTAATAATATTGTTATGCGCGCTGTTAAAAATTAGATCGAACATGTAAAAAGGAACGAAATAAAGTTGAATAGGAACGTCAGACTTGTACTTTTTCTTTTATCCCATCGATCCCTTTCTCGAGGGCGTGACGTCACTGTCACGTGGTGACGCCCGTCACGTGACCTGCAAACTGTCAAACTCGGCGTTACGTAATTCGACCGCAGTTCAGGTGCGGCGGACTGCCGGTCTTCGATCGAACGAGTGCGCACCTTATCGGACACCAGATCGATAGGCGACTTCAATAAGACATGCCCGATTCTTACATTTTACGGCGAGGGAAAATATTATATAATACCTACTATACTACGCAAGTGGACTACAAAAATAAATCATTTTGCCCATGAACCTTTATTTTGATAATTCCTACGAGGAGTTGTATTGATTTAACATTATATAATTGTTACCGTTCTTGTAGTATACAATTTACATCTTTCGTCGGTCTAATATAAACATAACGCACTAGACTCATTCAAGGTTAAAAACAGCGTTGATTGCTATTGTCATAAACTGGCTAAAACAGCTCTTAGTAACTGATTTTCAACTAAATAGTATTACCTAATAAAATACTTATAAACATGCATTTATTATACGTGGTCTGAAAAACATGCATCGTTTTGATGAAATGTCAATAGATTTAACATTACATAATGTGCATATGGCTATGAACATATATTACATAAATGAAAGAATCCTTATATGGTTAGTATGGCTCTAGCTCCAGTTTTTTCATAATTTAAGATCACAAAACATACATCCATTCCTGGTTTTTTGAGAATTGAGGAATTGATTTGAGATTGAAAAAAGCATAAATTCGCTTATTAACTGAGATTTTAAACTAATAAAAGTATATTAATACATTGCTTTTCGACTGCATATCTTATGTAAAATTTTAAGAATTTTAAAAAAATAGGCGTTAATAGATCTAATGTTATATAATGCTGGTTATGAAATTCTTTTATATAAACGATATGGCTCTTGTTCTACTTTTTTCATAATTAATGATCTCTTACTTTTTACTTCAAGACATGACTCGGATGAGTTAAACGATCGTGTTTCAGCTCATAGACGATTTTAATATTGTAAAACTTCCATAAATTCTTGGTCTTTTGTCAGTCTAATAAATGTATAACATATTGAGTTCATTGCTAGTGGAACTGGTAAAAATGGTTATTATATGGATTAAATAATAACGCCTGGTAACTGTGAATTTGACGTAAATATATACAACGGTTTCTTAAAACATACTATGTAACGTTGACCATGAATTTCAATTGTATAAATTCTTCAAAGAATCTTATGTGGCTTCTGCTTTGAGATTTCTCTTACTTTTAAACATTACTCAAAGAGTTGTTGGTGTTTCAGCTCTTTAATTAAAGGTACATTACATAATTTCTTTAGAGATTCTAATATAGGCATAACAGAATGGGTTGATTCAAGGTTAAAAAACATAAATCATAACACATAATGGCTGTGAATTCGAAGTAAATAGTATTTGTACATAAACATTATTACATTACAAAATAGGGAACATCGAATTTTTTTGACGCTTTTAGAATTCTCAATATTTATGATATGTCCTATTTTATGGTAAAACGATAATTTCGTTAGCCCAAATGATGCCGATTTGATTTACATGTTTCACTAATTCAATATATATGTTCTACTATGACTAGAATTGTATTATCTTTATGTAATAATTTAAATTTATTTACTTATCGCTTATATGCAAGTAGAACAAATATATGCAAACCTAGAAAAGGAATTATGTCAGCTGCAATGAATAAACGCAGATTACAATACGGAGAAGCTACAGTAACAGAAATAAATCAATGCGATCTAACCTGAATGGATAATCAAAAAAAAGAATTTACAGGATAGTAAAATAATCTGGCAAAAAAATCTATTTTTAAACGCTAAACGAAAATAAAGAGAGGAGGTATTGCCGTATCAGGCAAAAATATTGTTGCATACTTATATGGTCATGCATTTTTTTGATTTAGAAAAAAGCATAAAAATCTTTTATAAATTTACGGCATCACTATTTATACTAGATTTATGGCACCCGTCGATTTGACGGGTGCCGTAAATCTCGTGTCAAAAAATATTTATTATTTAAAAAAAATTAACAAAGTATTTATTCTATTTTTTTTAATTAAAAGTAATAAAGATATTTTCCGAACGGTAAGATTAAAACAGGCATCTGATTAATGAAATTATATATTTAACATTAACGATTATATAACTACTAAGAACGTCTTTTAAATGAACAGAATCTGAATTCTTCAGAGAATCTTTATTTTAATTTTTATTGCTCTTGCTCTTGCTCCAGTTTTGTAGTATTTTAGATGTTCCTTGGCGCTTTTAGAATTCTCAGAATAGTTCTGAACCAAACGTCGGTTTTTCAGCTTTTTAACTATTTGTACAGCATTTTCATTCATTCCTGAACTTTCGAAAGTTAACGTAAATTACATGATGCTGTCTACTGTATCTATAACTTAATGGATCGAATCAAGGTTAAAAAAAGTATCATTCGCTAATGGAACAGGTAAAAATGGTCATTATCGTTATTTTCTGACCTAGTAACTGTGAAGTCAAAGTAAACAGTATTACCTAATATCACGAAAAAGTGCTAAGACAGTTACATAAAGCAGTTCAAGGCTAGCAATACTATTTCCATTGCTCTAATTCCGCATTATCATATTTTAAAATCGTCTGATTAGTCACGTGTTCGTTTAAAATTAATCTCTCACTTCCTCAAGTATATTGATTTATATAACATCACTACGGAACCGATCGCGCTTCGAATGTTATTGACAAAGTTCATCACTGATAATAAAACATAATTGCAAGTTAAACAATGAAAATATAGTATTTATCTTATTTTCAATGATTCACGTTGAATGAACTGTGGCACGTTAATTATATATCAAACAGGACAAGGTCATCACTTTTGCTTCAATGATTGATTAAAGTGTTTCATTAATTTACAATGTTTATATTATTAATGACTCCTTTATTGGCAATAATACAAAAAAAATCATCTATGTTACTTATTATTAAAATCACAATAAATTAACTGATTATTTTTCACTAATACAGCGATAAACGTTAACTATCATCAAACAAATACGTAGGAAATTGCTGCATCTGATAATATTTCAATAGTGATTTATCATCAATTGGACGCTTGACACTGGAACAAACAAGAAATCGTATCAGCATTCACGCAAATAATAATCAGCGAATATCGATAACACGTGTAAAATAATAAAATCGAAACACACCTATCTTTCGGAACGCTTTTCGGTTCTGTTACGTTCAATCCGTTGACGGTGATCTCGACGGGTCTGACCGATCCGAAGAAATCGGTGATAGGAACTTTATTTGGATCCCTTGGGAATAGATCTTTCTTGACGCCGACCGTAGATATGCAAACTCTCTTTGGACATACAGTCAACTGAAAAAAAATATTTAATGATGCACAAATCAACATATACCAATATTTTAATATACATACAAATTCTCCCATAGTCTTTTTACTATCAGGTTGGACCTTTTCCAGAAAATCTAAAGCAAAATATGTGTATCTATCGATGATATACACTCCAATTACGGGATCGATGTGATGCGATAAAGAATCTTCTCCGACTAAACTGCTAGCAACGGCTAATATGTTCGGCGAATAAAACTTCTCGTACATTGACGCTGCTTGGCATGTGTCTATCATGAAGAATATTTCATTGTACCTTAAAATAAATTTAAAGATCCAACTTTCACATTGTATAATACTACATTTAAAACAACATTTTTATACATCCTCCATAGGAGTCAGTCTCTGTAATAAATTTTAATCTGGCATGCAGTGACATTGAACAACGAACGTGTGATAATGTTGCTAAACGCTACAAGGTTTTTAACATGACATATTTTATCGAGTTAAGAGACATTTTTCGATAGTGCATATTGAAATTATTTTATGTTTGAACTATTTTTAATTTAAAAAAACTTTAAAACTATAATAAAAAAATTAGTAGCATTTAGTTGTTTTCAATTTTGTTAATTAGCAACAGTGTGCATATAGTTCGAAGAATGATTGATAACTGGTAGTATGAATCAGGCTTGCAACACGAAGGGACATTGGTCGCTGCACTTACATCAAGCACCGAGGTAGAGCAACACTATCATTTATTTTTTGAATAGTGAAAGGGTGATGAATGAAAGTTCAGTATGGTGATGCATGTCTGTCACTCCAGCAAGTATACGAGTGGACTAGAAAATAATCTGCTGCAATTCTCTCAACCAAATCAGGCACATTAGTTCATTGTAGCAGTAGAAGGCATCAGGAAAAACACTTGCCTCGCTTCTGACGATTGTTCGTAGAATCAGTACACCACAAACATGATATTGACTTTCTAGGAAAAAATATTGATGGAGATAAGATTCATTATCACCAGATAAAAGCCAAGAGAGCGAATAAGGAATAAGGTCATACTACCTTATCAAAAACTGAAGAAATTATACACACAACTGTCTGCATAAAAATTATGCTGACTCTTTTGAAATGAATGAGGAGTAATTTTTATGTACTGCATCTAAGTACTGTCCATTCAATGGCGGCAATAATTCAAGATCATAAACATTACCATTTGATTATCACATATTTGTTACTCGGAGAGCAGCTAAAGAGACTACATAGAAAATTTTGTACCTCCCTCGTTCAATAAATTACGAGATAATGAATATCTAATGTTTTCAATTGACTCAACCTTGTATTTTTTTATAAATGTATAACGGAGTTGAATATTGATATCAATTTAAAACCCTGAACTGAATTGCACATTGGAATTAATTATAATTTACTGATAACAGATATGGCAATAAAATTCATTTTTCAATCAGAAAATATTTTTTTATAAAAGTAAGAATTTTATCAAAAGAGCATCGAAATTAATTAAACAATTAGTCATTCCCGAACATGATACAAATTAACTTAAATCAATTATATCATTATATCATATTATTATTAAAATGAAATTGTAAGTAAGTGTAAAAGCAGGAAATTCTGTTTATATTATTTGAATGTATGTATATGCATATATTTGTTATTAAATATTTAATTAACCAGTTTTCCTTTACTATGTTTAAAACAGTGTTATCTAAAGGAAGTTCAAGAACAACCAAAGACAGATAAATTTATAAGAAAACGGTTAGTTGTAAATTGTAAAATCCATATAATATGTTGATTAGATAATTTACTTTTTTATTGACAGTTACCGATAAGAAATATGATTTTCTATAATAAAAAAAAAAGTTTTAACTATAAAGTTATAATAACTGATCGTAAAGTATACTGGACTTTTTAATAAAACATATTGTGTAAAATATACTGGCCTAATAAGAAATGATGACTATTTGGGAAAATAAAACTGATACCGGAAAGTATTATAAAAACTCTAGTATTTTAAAAAATTTAATATGTTTGGGAGTTCGGAGTAATTAATTATTATATGATTCAAGCTGTAATAAAAGTTTATAGTTAATAAAGTAGATGTCGCTAATTCACAGACTTTGATTTCAGTTTGGTGTTTCACTACTTAGTGGTTGTTGATTGTGTTTACCCCATTTTAACGCATTAGGCTGATCATATTGTAACAGAAAATTCACAATAAACTAAATAAATAAATTGTAAATATACCTTCTCTTCTGCCACATTTGCTCTAACGCATCGGCCATTTCTTGACTAGTAACTTCTTCGGAATCTTGAAACTTTAAAAACCCATCTCCGCCATGACCCGTAAGATAAATCAAAACATTGCTACCTTCATCGGTCAACAGTTGCTTTGAACGAGGAGTTCCAGGAGGTAATCTGCCTGTTAATAAGCGAACAAAATTCTCCACTGTTACCTACAATGAACATTTTATTCAAAAACGAACCTGAATTACATAAACTATAGATTAAATACCTCATATCCTCTATAATCAACTTCAACATCGTCTCCGTAAACGTTTATATGCTGATCGGCATTATTAAAAACCGTCGCAGGTCTCGGATTTCGAGGATTACAAGCCATATCGTCGGCTACCATCAAAATGATTTGACTATCAGGTATTCCAAGGCGCTTAACACTCCGATATATTGACAATACGTTAGCAACATGTCGGTAGTTGAACCAAAATCTTGAAGTATCTACTAACACTGCCCAATTATTGGTATGGCCGGATTTATTAAAATCATCTGGTATCTTAAAACATAAATATCAAGTGAGAATATTGCAATAAGTTGTTTAATTAAATTACAAAGATAGGTGAGTATAATCAATGTATTGGGATATGGGCGTTATGCCGGTCTTTATAAAAGTATTTACCTCATTTGCACTTATGAAATATATTAAACTAACTATGAATAATAATTTTATGATTACGCTATGTCGATTCGGAGACATAGTTAATCAATTCTTGTAATAATTCGCTAAAACATAAGTTTGACGTTTAATTTAAAAACGACACTTTGGCCGTAGTTCATTTATAAGCGACCATTAAACAAAATAAAATAAATATGAAATAAAATAATAACAAAAATCTGGTTTTTAAAGTTACTTAATACAACATAAAATTTAGCAATTATTTAAAATTGTTTTAATAATTTATTTTAGGAATAAATTTATAAAAAAATTATATAACATGAAAATCATATTTATAAAAAACGCTTATTTGCTTCCTTAGAGCTATTAACAATTATTTGTTGTATTTAATGTAATCTAATTATGTTAGTATTTTTGATGGTTTAATCAGATACAATTCCTTCTTCCATAAATAAAGTTTAATTTTTGTAATCATTCACTATTCATCTAAAACATTTTTTTGCAAAAATATATTATTAAAAAAATGCTATTTATAATGCATTTGGAACACAAAACACACTATTTTAAACGTGGATACAAAACATTTGACGTGAATTTTATAATCAAAACATCGATATGAATTTACGATCTCTGTCAGCGATCATATTTTCCTGACGACACAACTATTTTAATGAAACTTTCTAATCTCAAAGTCCAGTTAAAGATGTTGAAATAGACCCAGTAGTGCTGTGTCTATTTTAATATTTTGGCAAACGGTGTGTGATTATTAGGTGAATACTGAAATAAGCGTTTTACGTCATCGTTTCAACCACGTGTTTATGATTTTTTTTACGAGATTATATAAAAAAAATATATTACCAAATTGAATCTATTTTTTAATTGCTCGTACCTTATACATATTATGAATGAATAAAAACATGATAATATGCAGCCACCGTATAAAAAAATGCTTTAATTTTATTTAAATTATTTACTAGTTGTAAAGACAATATATTGAATCCAATTCATCAATTAATCTATAAACAAAATGGTAGGTGCAGTATTATCGATATCGTTTCATTAAAATATAATTATCTTAAATATTGTAAAAAAATATATTGACCTTAATGTCTTGCTATGTATTGCATTCGATAAAAAATAACCATATTTCCTATAAAACGCATGAAAAGCTTGAAATTTAAAATCTAGTTAATTGACCTACATTTGGGAGCTAATTAGAAAACTTCCTTCGAATGCAGGCGGTTTAAGTGATAGTATTTTCTTTAAAAATGACCCACAGGGGTCGAAAACCTTTACAGAACAATACATTTATTTAATTAACATCAATTAACATGTTGATGTTTTTTAAACTACAAATGTTATTTACTAATAAATAATTATTACCGTCAAAGAAAATACAAATATTTAATTTAAGGTGCAGTACGAAGATTTTATTTAAAATTTGCAGTTTTATTTGATAGTTTTAATAAAACTTCAAGACCTCGCAATGATATTTTTTTATATTTTGCTTATTAACAGTATTTTTATTTTTGTTTTAATTAATATTTTTCACGAAATATGATGCTCCATTACATTTTTCTTAAGAACGTGCAAAATGTTAGTATATTGTACTTAAACAATTAATGTAATAATAAACAATATCGAGATTAAATCTAAAACGGGCCACGAGTGCACATTTCGTGCTGCATTTGGCTTGTGATTCGCGTGTTTGGCAGCCTAGGCTAAAACAATAAAGTTATCATTTAATGTTGCACATTTCAGCCATTTTGGTCCCATGCTAGTTTCGCTATAGTCATATAAGTAAAAATCCATAATTTACGTAAAGCATCAGAAATTAAAAGCTTTAAGAAAACTGTGACCGCCACCGATGCAATTATGACCTTATGACCAATGAAATTTGGCGCATAATGGTCTCTGGCCCGAGTTTGTCCGATATAGTCAACTTTTTATGTTTTCGAAGAATCCAGAGACTTTGTCACTGCCTTTGGAAGGTACAAGAGGTTAGTAACCGTAGAACGACCCGGACGAAAACCGTGTTGCTGGTCGACCAACGGCTGCTGATAGTGATTGTATATATATATTTGGGAATAATTATAATAAATATTTAAGCAGGTGCAAAAGCAACGGCGACCGAAGTATATTTATAAAAATGAATAAAAATGGGCAATAATTTGAATAATTTGATCGACATTTTAGGATGTCTGCAACAACACAAAGTAAAACTAATAAAAAAAACAATAAACATATTAAGACAAAACGTGTGTATGAATTGATATGTTATAATAATTAATAATATAATAAGTTTAAATGTAGCAATGTAGTAAAAAAAATAGTTTGCTAGTCAAAATTATTAGTCAAAATTTATAAAAAATATATTAAAAGGGCTGAGTACATCAATCAGAATATAAGGGGTAAGAATAAATATGAGCTGGTCGGAATTTAATTAAATGATTAGAATTTAAATTGACTGATCAGCATTTATATTAAATGGTTATAATTATTTTTTACAGATAGTCAGAATATTTTTTTTCAGTCGGTATTTATATCATATGGTTTATATTTTAACCTCAAGGTCAGTTTTGTGTTGACAGATGGTCAGCATAATAATTTATAAACATTATCAAGAGGTTTTAGGGCTAACTTATTTAGTTGGGCTCACAACATTGACAAATGTCGACACAACAAGCCAAGCGTGCTCTGCGTCGCCACTCTGTCGTTATTGCCGCTTCGTTCGTCCCTCTGAAAACCGAGCAGCGCTGGTGAACATGAGCAGTAACGTCTACCGCAATAGTTGTCATGGGGACCAATTATCAATCGATAGTGAAAATGAAAGAGAAAAAGACAAACAACAGACAGTTATAATACGTAAATTTCGTTTAGTAAATTCAAATACTAAATAGTCATAAAAATAACTTATTATGGCCATTAACAAAATAAAATACAGAATAAAATATTTAACAAAAATATAAAAGGTCAGTATAAAAATCGAATCTCGGTCAGAATTTTATTAACAACTTGATCATAATTGTATTCTTCAGGGCTAGAATAAATATCAAATGGATAGAATAAAACAGCATATGGTCAAAACTAAAATTAGGACGATCAAGTGAATAAAAAAAAATATTGTAACATTTATAAATATAAATGGGCAATAACAATAACTTATTTATTTTAGAAATATCTCATAAAATCGCTTGCACCAAAACGTTTGATCAGAACAATAAACACTCCATGAATAACTCTCAGCCAATCTATTTAATTGTATGAAGAACGCGAAAGTATTCAGAGCGACGAACGAAGCAGGAATAACGACAAAGCGGCAACGGAAATCGCGCGTGGCTTGTTGTGTTGACATCTGTCAGTGTTCGGTTACCTAGCGTTCATATTAAGACTTTTTATAAAAAATAATAACAATTTAGTGAGAATCGAATAAATCATAACTAAAACGAAATACGCTCGGTACCGAGTGTTCCCACTGCAATATATACATATTTTGACTTCTGAGAAGTGATAATTCTTTTTGCGCTTCCTATTGACCAAAATTCGATTTGAATACACATTGACCAAAACTTTCATATCAAAAGTCCGTAGTAATATCGATAAGAATAATTCTAATATTTTTAAAAGATAGTTTAATATCGTGCATAAATACTAACAGCAAATTGTCAAATTGAGTTTCGTAATCATTTTAGAGCAGCATATAATTTCATTAACGCCTATCAGTTAAATTATATTTTCGCTAGTAGAAATATATATTTACTGGTGAAAAAAATACACATTCACTGTAACATTTATACATTGTATGTAAATAAAATATTAATCAGTCGCAAAAACAGTATTAAAATATTAATTTTGCTGTTGACAAATAAATAAATAAATATATATATGACGACTTCCTTAAATGCCACCAGTTTTACGTGAATTTTTCACCCTCTCCCCTATGTTATAAGATTTCATTGAACTAGACTCCTATTATTATCTGTCCGAGAAGGGAGCGATATAGGTGATTGCCTGTCGCCTGAATTGCAGTGGGGCGTAATGACAAAATTGTAGAGCAGTAAGGGTAAATATAATCAGATGCAGAAGCGTAGTTAGGGGGAGGGGAGGAGCTAAACGGGGTTTGAAATTTTGCTCTTTAGCCACTAGTGATGAGACAAATTTTCTTGTACTATGCTGTGTACAATCTTTAGAAAGTTACAGTACTTAACCATATACCAAACTGTACTTAATTAATTAATATTTGTATCACTATTTTATCCATGTAATTGAAAAATGTGAAATAGGAGGGAAATATTATTTATTCCAATTTTGACAATCTGCTTATAAATTTTCCACATGGCAACTCTGTCAGTTTAGATTGGTTGTTTTGTCAGGTGATGGTGTTTGTGTCGCTGTCATGTCGCTGACGACTTCGTCGGACGAACCATTCGACTTCCTGTTCAAGGTAGTGCTGATCGGCGATTGCGGAACGGGCAAGACGTGCCTCGTCCAGAGGCTCAAATCGGGAAATTTTGTCGAGCGACAGGGAAACACCATCGGAGTCGACTTCTCCATGAAAACGGTGCTCGTCGACGGCAAGAGAGTCAAGGTCGGTGTAACTTTATATTGTACATCCTCATTATTGCGCTTCATTTTAATTGAACGAACCGTTTTATTGTTCAGTTGCAGATTTGGGATACGGCCGGACAGGAAAGATTCAGGACTATTACGCAGAGCTATTATAGATCGGCGAACGGTGTTATCATAGGTAATATATTTTAATTAAAGTACTATTTGAACAAAAATAAAATTACAAAACAATTTACTATATGATTTGTCATTTTTTGTGTGCTGATTTTTCAAAATATTTAACCTAGCGAAGTTTCGCTAAACGCCACATTAAAATATGTTATACCACTGGCACATTTGTAATTTGAAAAATATCGTTAGGAGCCGCTGACTCTTATGCGTCATTTGTAATTCTAAAGTTAATGCTCATTTAAAACATATTAGCTACATTAAATATAAAATTTATAGTGTTTCACTAAAATAATTGTAGCGACTTTAGTTTTAATCAAATTTAAATGATTTTTTATATTATCAAGTTTCTATAAAACTAAACTTAAAATTTAATTATTATTATTTATACACTTTTATTAAAAAAAAATACTTACGTTGACATAAGTTTTACACAACATCATAGTGACAGTTTATACTGCATCGAATAGAAGTCGAAATTTTAGGAGAAAGAAATATGTTTACGTTTAAATGCATCCCAGATGGGTGAAATTTTACCAGAACTATCAAGTCGCCAAGAGTCTTAAATAAAAGTGTGAGACTTAAAAAAAATTGTTATGTATATTATCCTTAAGTGATGTCAGTAGCTAAAATTTAATTTCGAAACACGGAATATTCTGTTGCTCTCCGATAACGATAGTCCAGATAAAACGGAATGTTCCATCACCCGACAATTAAGTGTTAAAAATTATTATATACATTTACATAATTACATAAAAAAAATTTAATTGATTATTTATTTAAATTTGCTTTGTATACAAATGTTTAATGACAACCTCTAAATGACACATAAGAGACAAAGCAAGTGGATAAATCTTTTTTCTGACATTGCTCATTAGTCATTAAAGTTTTATGTCCCGCTTGTAAATCTGTCAGACAAAACGTTGATATCAACAAAAAATAATGACCATGATACTCAAAATAAATTAAAAAAAAATCGAGACAACGATTAAAAACAATATATTGTTTCCATTACAAATTTATATTTATTGACTTATTTACGTACATCGCAAAACATAATGAATTTAGAGCGATTACCACAAAAGTTATAGCGATTTTACGAGAGTTAAAAATACGATTTTTATAATAATTAGGAGCTATTCATGTTTTAGCGATCTGTATAGTGTAAATTCAAGAGACACATTGTTCTTGTTACAAAGAAAAAAATAATGTAGAAATATTTTTTATGTAATACAAACATTTAAGAATGATTTATGTACATAATATTGCATGTAACATTTCAATTCTTGATTTGGTGTGGAGCTGAATTCTATATATTTAGACATTGTTTTCATGGGTTGCATAAATCTGTCAACAATGGAATATGTAGTTTCACTACCTGCTTATATTTTTTCGTTATATATTTGTAATTTGAACATATTTATGCCAATATCTGTTATCCAATCATCAGATTATATACTAAGTCAATATAATTAACATTTTTGAAAATATATTAATCTTGCAACGTGTCACTTCTAAAAATATCGATCTTATAATTGTTTTGATTATTTTTTTTTTATTAATTTTCATTCGGATCATTAAAATTATTAGTTATATGTGCGATTGTCTTTGACAGCTACCTTTCTTGGATCCTTATATCTTACGCAGAATGATTTTATGGGTAGACTATCACAACCCGCTGCACTAATGCGTCACCAGCTCTTGGGATTATATCCCTAAATGTTAAACCCAATTATATTTGCATATTTGAGATATTGTTATAGTCATGTTAATTTTGCCAAAAGTATCGCAGGATGATCACACGTATTTGATTACAATTATTTGGATTAAAGATATGTTTTATGAATTATTGCAAATTACAAAATTGTATTAAATTTTTGAAGTTAGATTTGCTTTGATTTTGTCTTCCACTATTTTTGAACGTCCAAATAAATCACTTAGTAAATGTTTAAAGCTGCTGTTTCTTTTTTCAATCTTAACTTTAGAGCAAAAAATCTGACAAAAACTCTCATACAGTGAGCTCTGGCGTCATGAAATTTTCTCAATCATTATGTCTGAAATTTATTTTCAAATTGAACATGATTTTTATCATGAGCTATGGAGCTTTGAAATAACCATTCGACTCTAAAAGACAAAATGTAATAATCTACAACATTCCCTTAAAATTTAAATCTAATGCTAGCAAAAACCCGGTGCAGCTTGGCTGTCAAGTCAATGATCTTTATAAAAATCTTCCATTGGAAGTAGGTGTAATTTACTTTTTAAATGTTAAAATATACTTTCGAGATGCTTATAAATAGTTTCAACTGTGTTTTTTCCAATATTACTTTTTTATATATTAGTTACGATTATACTATATTTATCCCTCAATTTACACAGCTAAGAAAAAACATTTTTTTTTAATACTTAAAATCAAACATATTTGATTTCACACATGTAGCGTGGTGATATAGAAACGCATAAAACAATTGGTTTACTCTCACTTCTTTTACTTGTTCTACATCTGGAACCTCTCCCACTGCTCATGCAGTGTGTCCTGAGTTGCTTTTTGAAGTGCACGCGTGTCACTGAAGATTTTGCTCGTTTACTTTACAAGTTAATGAAACGTTAAAAGTTACACGTGAATACTATTCGTTCTGTGCCTTGCTGGATCGTATCTACCGCATGAATCGAGAGGGATAAGTGTATTATGCATAATATATTTTTAACTCATAAAAGGCCGAGTTTTTGGCCTGATGTAAAATATTTACTATAAATGCTAAATAAACTAAATATTTCAGTATATGATGTCACGAAAAGAGCTTCGTTCTTATCTCTACAAAGATGGATAGACGAAGTGAGAAGATACACGTCCACGACTGCTTTGTTACTTCTCGTCGGTAACAAATGCGATATGACAACGCAGCGCGAAGTTGAATTCGCCGAAGCCGAAGTCATGTGTCGGTATATACCCGAGATTATGTTTGTGATGGAGACTTCCGCAAAGGACAACACCAACGTGGAAGACGCTTTCATGTGTTTAGCCACAGAACTAAAAGTATTATATATACATATATTATTATAGATAGATATTTATTCTTTTCTGATGTTTATTTATTTATTTTTTGGTATTTTAGAGGCGACAAGAGAATAACGAAATTCAGAATCCAGACGAAGCATCAATAACGCTAGGTAGCAGTAGTGCCATAACCAAATGTAGTCCATGTGGTGGTGGCAGCAATAAAACTTCGTAATTAACCGACCAAATTAAAAATAATATAATACTTATATTATATTTAGAAAAATATATATATAATAACAGAAGTGTACAAATTATTATATTAATTAATTAAAAGAAATACTTGTGCCATTAAATGGAACAATGTAATTTTTTAATTTTACGTATTGAATCTATGTACTTTATTTTAATAGATCTGATACTTTATACGTATAATTGTATAACATATTAATTTAATCGCTGAGCTTTAATTGTATACATTTCAACTATTCATATTAGATTCAATGGATCATTGATTATAATTTATTCTCACATAATAGTATGTTTGTTAAATAAAAAAGTAGCTCTTGTATGAATCATAGTTAGATTCATATATATGTTTGTATATGAGTTTTTTTATTGAAATTGTTGATGGATATGAGAATCTCGATTATTATAAATGTATTTATTGGTTTTTTAAGTGGGATTAATTTGCCATTGTGTTTAAATTCCATCATTCTTATTATCATACTGATTGCGCTTCTGTAATTTAATTCTTTTATTGCTGATAACAATTGTAGTTTGTTTATTTTGGATTTAAAATTACTGTTTTTTAATCGTACTGATGACTCATTCTCAAAATTCTGTCCGATGTGCCTTATCAGTGATATAGGTGTCGTGCAATCAAATAATGTCTGCTACCGGTGTAAAATTTTAAAAGACGATCTTTATCACTATTTGATATCATGTCATTGTTTGAAGAAAGAATTTTAACATTTTGCCATATATGAGCGTTTCCATGTCCATGTGTTTTGTAATAGCTCAGGTGTGATATTGAATTTATTCTAAAATTGTGTCATCTGATCGATAATTTGTTTTTATTATGGTCTGACTGATTGTAGCCAAAAACTGAGTATAATTTACTCAGAATTTTCATATTATGAATTTACTGAAAGAAGTATTATTTCTGACTATGATAATAATGAAAGGTCCAAGAAATTAAATTACTGATATTATAAAATAATGTTGATGTAATGTGTTTTTGAATGGTTTTCTTTTATTTTTTAAGAATAACGTTACTAAAAAAATATTTTAAACTGATATTTTATAATCCTGTAAGTTTTTTATATATTTTTTTCATATATAAAATCATTTAACTTTACTGTTAATTCGTTGTAATACTGAATACTTTTAGTCATATAATTTTGATTTATTCTATAACTTACTTATTATATTTGTAATATTATTAATAATAGACATTGTAAGAATAGATCATATTATACATTACATGTATAAATAGCTATAGTTTTTATTATTATTAAGTAGTTCTGCAAACTGGAATCATTTTGAGTAGGATTTAATTTGTTCAACTATGCCTAAACTACTCTATATTGATTCTAGACGTCACATAAATAAAAAATCACCATGAAAATAGTTTTAGTATTATTTGCATCGTTAGATAACAAATTCGCCTAAAAAGTTGTCTTTGTTGTTAATCAAAAAAGACTGGCTGGAAAATTTGATAAAAATAGATATGTAAACATTTTTTTTTATATTGAAACTATTAATTGGTTTATTCATATTGTAACATGTGTTACAACCAACACCTACTATACCTTATTGTAACAACATTAAAATTTAACTAGAGACTTCTATTTATAATTATCTTCAATTGACAGATGATTGTTATTAATACCTTAATGTTTATAATTAAATCAAAAATTCAATTTAACTTGATAAATTTCACTGTTCTGACTATTATAAAATATATCTAGCTGACCTCAAAAATTTGTTTTAGGTGAGTTTCAAAACTAATATATTAATTCTATTGTACTTTGTATAATGTGTTTTATTTTATTTTTATTACTATATTATTTACAACAAAAATTGATTTATATTGTGATGTACTCACAGGTTGTTATTTAAAAAGTAATTAATTGCGTATGTATTTTTATTAATTTTTCATGTTATTACATAAATATTTATTGAACAAATTATGTATTAATTTCACTAGATATGCATACATATCATGTGTACAAATAATCATAAATTCATATAAAGAACGATACCACAATAATATATAATCAATATATACTCTTCTACAATAAAAGTATGTAGTAAATATTTTAATCTATTATGTATAAAATACCTATTCCTTGTTGATAGTTGATTATTGCATATAGTACAATTCATAGTTGATTTTGTGACGAATTAATAAATTTATATGACAATGTAATTATTGTTTCATTTATTAAAAAATATTTATGTGGTGATTTTTCGTGTCACACACAATCAACTCCAACTGTTGGGTCATGTACATTCCAGATATCCATCCAAATTGACCTGGCTCTCTCCCTCGCTTGCCGAACACCCTCAGAAGCTGCCCGTTTGGCTCGAAGATCTGAATGCGGGAGTTTCCGCAATCTCCGACCAGAATGAACCCCAATGGATCTACAGCAAACACTTCGGGATGCAAGAATTGCCCTTTGTGGAAGCCTTGCGACCCGAACTCCTTCAACTTCTCGCCCTTATAAGAGAACGTCTTGATTCTCTTATTTCCACTGTCGGCTATTATTATACGATCCTTTATAGCTGCCACTCCCGTAGGACCGTTCAGTTGAGTGATTTGAAGGTTTTTGTCGCCATTAATGGGACTATAGACTCCAACGAAATGTACAAATGCGCCTGTTTCAACGTGGAACACCTAAAATTTTAAATTTTGAAATAAGGATATATTATCAGCACAATAAAGCAATGGGAAAATCAATAGATAGTCCATGAAAGTTGTATAAATTAACTAAAAGTTTTCTATGTTTATTACCCATGGAAAATATTTATCTAACTCTTCATTAGCATAGCACTACAGGCGTGAGCCCAATGCGTTGCAATGTGGTAAGTAAATCAGTACACAATCAATACCTACAAGTAAGTACATTTATACACTAGACTGAAATTTAAGTCTGGGAATCGTTGATATATATTTTACTAATATTAAACTATTATTATTGTAATTCAATAAATATCAAAACTTCTCATTAATATAAAAGTTAAAAATCTATAATTATAATTAAAAAGCCCAAAACCTATTAAAATCAAGCTATGTAATTGGAGTATAGATATTAATACAAAAAACATACAGATTCGTGTGTAATGCATGATGATAGTCGCGAGTGAAACAAATAATATAATGCTGCTATACCAGACTAAATTTATTTGCTAATAACTTTGCTATTTTTTGCTTATAAATGTATATATATAGATTTTAAAATCAGTGGTGGTGCGTACAAACGAACCATGAACCGCTTCTTCCCCTAACCAAATTTCCAAATCAAGATATAAATAATCCGCTGCACTTAAAACATATTTCTTCTAAAGCTTTGGGATTTATAAACGTGTATATGAGTTTTATCACAAAGTGTGAAGGCTACACAACAGCAGTTCGAATTTGATAAATACTATATTTTTAATAGTTCTACTTATATTATATTGTTTACAAAATTGGTATTCTTATTATGTTTCAGCTG
This sequence comes from Plectrocnemia conspersa, assembly GCF_051122295.1. Taxonomy (NCBI): domain Eukaryota; kingdom Metazoa; phylum Arthropoda; class Insecta; order Trichoptera; family Polycentropodidae; genus Plectrocnemia; species Plectrocnemia conspersa. The sequence goes on from NW_028277172.1 coordinate 11,346,603, forward strand.
AGGTTGTGCTTTAAGCCCTATATCCAATGAGTTAAGTTATCATCGTGTTCATTACACCTGTACTTTACAAAACTTAAACTATTATTTCTATGTACACTACTATTAAGTACTATTGTATTGAATTTATTTTGACTAAATAAATGGTTAACATTAAGCACTATGATATTTTACCCACAACATTCTTGAAGTCGCAACTCATGAACTACTATTACTACATTCTTTATGAATTTATAAGATACAACAATATTATTCTTACATGTTATAATAATTTGGACTGATTTTAAATATGTATTTTACCATAGACAGTAATCTAGATAGCATTCAAGTAATTTATACTATGTTTATGTACTTTTTGTAAATTTTTCAATGGCCACGGTACTAGTAAGTAGTAAAATAATGATATATTACCTGAATTCTATCGTTTCCGGTGTCACAAACATATAAATAATTCTCGTTTGGTTCAATTGCAATGCCTTCAGGAGATCTTAAGAATCCTTCCTTGCTTCCCTTAGAACCAATAGTTCTCAAATAGTTGCCAGTTTTGGATAAAACATGGATGCAATGAGCCCATTTATCTACAAATAGTTATATTTAAAGTATATATTTTGTGTAATGTTTTTATTTTCATATATGTATTACCAGAAACAAATATTTCTTCACGTCTTTGAGAGAAAGCAATACCCTGTGGACACAGCATCTTTGCATCGGAGAACCTCTCTATAATCTTTCCTTTGAGTTTATCCATCACAATTACTGTCTGGGAGTCTGTACTACAAATGAACAAATTGTCCGACCATGGTGCTATTCCAACACCAGCTGGTCTGGGACATTTTTTCCAAATCATTCTCGGCGTGAAGTTTCTTGATCTAAATAACAACATTCCATTTAATATATTTTTATCACATATTATAGATGATATAATTATATACCTGTAATATAGGACCATTTTTGCTGGATTCTCCAGTGGATTTTCAACACCTCTAACTTCAACAATAACCGGTTCGTCGTTTTCAACGTCTTCGGGTCCTTCAGTGTCATTTTCAATGCAAAATTTATCTTGATCCAGTGAATATTTAGATTCGCCCCAATTTGTAACGTCATTCAACAACCCGACAGCCATTTGATGGAAGTTCATAAAGGCGCTAACCTTTTCATTGTCAGTCTTCTTAACGTCATAGTCCTTTGTCACATAATTAGTAACAGTCAACTGCAGTTTATTAAGGTTTTCGTCTATTAATTTGACAGATGCTTCTCCTTGTTCTAATATTATAGCAGCTTCTTTAACCAAATGTATTTTCTTCTCTTTGATTTCAACGATTTTCTTTTCAGCTGTAGTAACAATTTGATTCACCAACCATTCATTGCGATCCTATTTATTAAAACATATTTAAGTATTATAACTATTATATATTTTAATGTAAAATATATAATAAAATTACTTTGTAACTATCCAATCGATGATTCAAACGCTTCGATGCTGATTTTAACTCGTTGAGAAGTGAACTGATCTGCGACTTCAACTCAGTGATATGTGCTGGCCAACAAACAGCACAGAATGTCTACATTGATGTATAAAACATTTGTAATATTCCATAAATTATATAAAAAAACATTTAACAAGTTATACCTGTTTGCAGTGCTCACACAATTGTTTTCTATTCATATCGACCATCGATTTACACTGACAGCATCTCATCTGCTCCATCGAGTCTTCATAAACTCTTGCAAGCATGGATTCATTCGGTGGCGAATTCCCAATTTGCTTCAAAAAGATATCAACATACAAATTCGACGGGAGCTTCTCGATGTAATCTTTTGATGTGATGGGAAAATTCACTTTGCAAGTCGGGCAAGTCAATACATTATCTATAATTGATGGGAAATGATATATGATGTATGTAATTATTTTTTTAACTAAATTAAGCTTATAACCTTTAATTTTGCTCCTAAGACAATCTGCACAGAATGTATGCTGACATAACAACATTTTTGGCTTGTTGAACTTCTCTGCGCACAACGGACAGCTTATCAGCTCGTTTACGGCCCCTATGGAACTTCTGCAAAACAAATATAAAGAGCTTGTATTAACTTTTTAATTATTTTTCTGTTCATTTACATTATTACTTTTATGAAACAATTATATTTAAAAAGTGTTGAGAGTGACATCATTGAAAAAACAGCAGCTTATAGAGGTAGACCAAAAAACCGGACTGTACATTGCAACTACAAATTAATCTTATTATAACAATGATTAATAAGAAACAAATACTATTTATATTGTATTTGATTATTTTATTTGTTAAAAATTTTAATATTTACTTGTATTGTATGTATGATCAATAATCTGCATACGTATATTTGTCTAGTTGAGCTAAACATTTGTTAGTTGAAAACTATTTAACATTGGACTGGAATACCATTAAGCATATAATTGTACATATATCAGTATCATGTTACACTTTAGGTTTTATTTATTATACTTATTTTCCCATAGAGGTATTTTTTCTTCTTGTAAAGCGTTTACAATTTTTGCAGAAAATATAGAGCAAAATGAAAAACGTATACGCGTTAGTTCTGTAATATGTTTTAATGGAGAGTGTAGCGAAAACAGCCATAAAATACAAATATACAAATCAGCCATAAAATACGAAGGCACAGTAGTTGCTTAAAATTAATCAAGGGGTAGCAGGTTATTCGCTTTTTGTACAATATGCTAGTTCATAGCGTAATCGAATATGCCTCCATTGTCCAAAATCCCAGTGAAGTGAAGTTCTACAACTTGCTCAATTGCTTCACTGAGTACACGCTACATTGAGAATACAACGAATATTTGAACAACGCTGCTAACAAAAGGAGCTAGGATACAATTATGGATATGATCTGTACGTAAACACATACTGCTTATTATATAGGTATGTAAAGATTTTCCTCTGAATCTATTCTAATAACAAGAAGTATCATACTTTGCCACGCTGGGATTCTATACATTGGAGCCATATTTGAGAACGTTGCACTAACATATTGTACATAACTTATTAATGTTCCATATGCTCCGCATAACAAAACCGAACACCATGTTCGAATTTTAAGAGTATTCCTCTGGAGAAGAAGATCTGAAAAAATACAGCGACTACACGTCTCTAAGTAAGTATGAGCATATAATAATGTATGCCATTAATAAAGAGGAGAAAGAGTAACGGACCCAAATTGGATCCCTGCGGTACTCCAAAAGAGCGAAAAACTCATCGGAGTGAAGAGTACTATAGCTATAGCTTACATATTGACGTCGAGCTTTTAAGTAACTCAAGAAAAAGTATATTATTATCCTCTTTACAAATATTAGATAACATATTTTTTACAGTCACTTTTGATGAAATTCACATTACTACTAACACTAACAGCGCTAAAGTAAGCTTGCTGGAGAATGGATTGTAATATGGTGGTTACCTTTTTGTCTCTCATGTGAAAATAATGAATAATTGATTTTTTAGTCAATTTTATTAAATACATTGCATATAACTTGTATTAAACAATCATGTATGTATATAACAATTTTGCATTTTACCTTCACCAGTTTTTGAATATTAAGTAAATTCTTTAGATGTTAAGGTACATATGTTTCACTTGATTAAAGGTCATGGTTTGTGGTTGTTTAATGGGCAACCACAAAGCGATATGAATGTTAGTAATTGCTATTATTATCATTATCCTCATTTTTTCTGAATTAATGTTGAAATAATTCGAAATTTTTATCATTGAAAAATTATGATAAAACCAATATTATCACATAAATTTCATTACTAAAGGTCAAACATTATTGATAGATTAAACATAAACGAACATACCTTTTGTGTTTGTCTTGTATGCTCATCTGGATACTTTGTGTCCTTCTCACTGCAGGAGCTGGTTTTCTTGCCCTAAGTTCTGTATCGTTGTTGTCTACTAGGTCGTTATCCACGGGCAAATTATTGCTAATATTTTGAGACATCTGCTTCTTCACGAACCGCAAAATATTGTTTTTTTTCTTGTCCTCCGCCATGATTGCGTGCTTCCACTAGAACAGTCCTACGCAGAAAAAAACGATCAAATTAAATTTATCAGTAGATTGTTTCACATAATCCGATATATCTATCTTATATGTTTTATCGGTGATTTATCTTACTTTTAGAATAAAAAGTACATAACATATATTTAAGATAAGCCACGATTATAGCGGACAAACAATAATAAAGTGATTGCACATAGTTCAAACTTTATATTACGCAGCATAGCTAAGAAGATAAACGATGAGAAAAGAATTTAATTTATTTATTTTTGTATCAAATATGTTATTAAAATTAAAAATAATTTTGGATTGTACTTGTATGTTAATTAAAAAATAGCTGGTTTTAAAATTTTCTTTTGTGTTTTAAATTTGAATTTGTGTTCCAGCTAAGTTACAATCTTTTATCACTATGTCAATTGATTATACATATTTGTTACTATTAAACTATTCGGATTAAATTTCCAATGATTATCGATAAAACTTGTCTTATATGAATTAAATGTAATATATACATAGATATGAAATATGCGTAAGTAAAACTATTTTATACATTAATGTAAGAGGTCTTAAAACTATGACTTTTTATTTTAATTTTATTCTAATATTTGGAATAAAATGACTCATCGACGAGTCACCCCTTATCTAGTTTTCAAAAGCGGTTTGGCGTGGTACATTTGCGTCATGGACATAACTGATATGGCAAATATAAATATTATATTATTCATACAAACAAATAATTTTGTCTGTAAAAATCGATTTTAACTAATTATTTAAAATATTTGTCGGATTCGTCAACTGAACCGCCCTATCATTTAACAATTGGACCACTCAACGGAGATTATTAACCCTTCCGTGCCTGTGGGGTCTATTGACTCCCCCAACTTTTTGGTTTTTCTCAAATAACTTATTTAATATAAATCCTATTTGTCGCAAACTTTTTGTATTTGTCAAAAATAGTTTAAAGAATTAATATTAAAAATAATCATTGTACTTTATTATCTCCAATCGCGAGAAAAAAATAAAATCAACTCTAATCGCTACTGTCGCCGCGTGATTTGTATACCTGAGTCAGTTTTTAGAGAAATTCGCCTTCTAAGAATTTCGCGCGGCGCCCCCTCCACGCGGTTCTTTCAACGCTTTATCGCAAACTACACCGTTCCCCAAAAAAACATACAGTACGAATTGAACCGCCAAATTCGATCGTTATTGTTATTCTATTTCTCACGTTACTTTTGAAATTGTAAAATGGCTGATCGGCTTGTAACTGACGAAGAGTTGCTAAGAATTTTGCAAGATTCTGACGAGAGTAGTAGCAAATACGATAGCGATATCGATATTGATAATACATTTCAAAAAAGACATTTCTCCCGTAAATCGTATCGAAGTTCAAGCGTTTATAGGCATCCTATTATCTTCTGGAGGATTGAATGGGGGTAAAATACAGTTCAAAGAATTATGGACAACAAGCGAACTGTTCAAACAATATTTTTATTCAGCGGCCATGACTAGAGATAGATTTTCGATGCTCAGATTTGATGATCGTTTGACCAGAGAAGATATTTTTTAATAAATGCATTTTATTGTACTCACGTGTACATAATCACAATTTATAGTTTATTTCTCCGAGCAGCTGCAGGTTATTTCTTATATGTATTCATATAATATTTATTACAATTTGCCAAAGTAACTGTGGCTACATACTCGTGTACATATACATGCATAACGTCCACCAAATTTAATCGATTTGAATGATTCTCTAGCCAATTCCTTCAATTTTTATAGCCGCAATCAGAGAAATATTTCGCCCTCTAACTGTTGGCAAGGACACGAATGCCAATGTAAAAGAGTTTATTTAGAAATGAAGTCAAATTACAGAAAATAAAAAATACGATGTACATATATAAAAAGTACAAAACACTAAAAATTTATCTTACCATTAACCATTAGATAATATTGGATTACTGAGAATTTAAAGATTGTCAGATTAGTAAGATTATATTGTATTTTTTTCTATCCTGTTATAAGGAAATCATAACATATTTTTTTGAGTAAATATTATCTCCCGTCAGATATTACTGGCTCACTGGAAGTACCGAATCTCAGAAATGACACATTTTTTTAGAAAATGAGAATTTTTTCGAGTTATTATTTTTAAATTATTAGCACGATACACATAAAAACTTATGGATAAGAATTCAGTTTGCCTGGAAGATTTCCCATTACGGTGGAGAAAATTACAATGGTGAGTGAATATTTGATTGCAATTGAATTATATATCAATAAACTCGTATTAGCAAAAATGTCATTTCTCACTTTTATAGATAATCATTTGCACAAAATATCACAATCCGAAAGAAAGGTGTGCTTGAAAAAAGTTTTTACAAATTTGAAATTAATATAAAATGTTAATATATATATGTATAAGATAAACATATTTTTTAGTGTTACACTAGATTTTTTTTGTGTTTATAAAATAAATGTGTTTTATTTTTTCAAATTTATATTTTAATTTTAAAATAGTATTTATATATTGACTTTTTTGTATAATAACAACATAAATGTTGCAACAATTTTTTATTTCAAAAATTGAAATAATAAATAAATGAAATACTTGTTTATTTTTTTGGGTTACTCCGTAGTTTTATGTACCGAGCGCGCGGCGGTCATTCGTATACCTGCAAAGCTAGTCTGCAGCGAAATCTCGGCGTTTACGTCGTCGCTTTTTGCGTCGTAATGATTAATTAAAAAATCCTAAATATTGACCAGATGATGAAGCTTATCATGAATAACAAATTTTATACTTAGAATTATCCATTTTTAAATATATTTGATGAAGAATTCATCAATATTTTGACTTGAAATGTTTGGGGGAGTTGAGCGACCCCATCGGATGTCATTTTTCATTTCGAGGCACCGTGACGTATGGGTTAATAGGGTTTAAAGCAATCTAAAAGATTAAAAAAAAACAGGCGTGATCCCAATTATATGCTATTTAATCACAGACCCCGGTGCCAAAGCCAGTCGGTATGTGATAAACAAAGAAATGCCTAAGACCAAAATCTTTGTTCAAATGAGATATGAAAAAACTTTTATTCAGTGTATGTCAATGTATCCGCCACGAATCAGAAAGATTCGTTGCAAATTCATTGAGAAAGAATAAGACACGCATTCGGAACTGCTATCTAAACGGCTATTTGCTATCTTCTCTAGTAGCCAACGGAAATCTGTGTCAAAACTCGCCACTCTTATGTATTTGGCCGAACCATCGAAAGGGACAGAAAACAAAATATCATATGAAAAGTGCCACAGTTAAAAATACGGGTATACAGGAAACCATATATCACTTCCTAAGATATTCCTTCTGAGATTTTCTCTGACTTATCTATTAACATTCACATCGGAGCATCCACTTCAAAGTTCAAGGCATAAGAACTTCAAGAGCTCTTCAATTCGTACGAACTTCAATCCCAAGAGGAGGGTGACTCAGCTGCAGACCATCGAAAATTGCCACCGCTTCTCTCTTCGCATCCCTTGGTCCAATTCGACATTCGGAACCCAGACACACCCACAGACAACTTCACATATAACGAACATATACAAACCGTATGTGACGATCTCAATTGTTGCACAAAAAAATATAGCAACAAGCACCCCTGACAAAAAGGTAAGGACAGTTAATTTAATAATAATAACGATAAAATTATTTATATATATATATATCACTATTCATAGCTGAGCGTTTAATTCATGTATATTAAAAATTTATTTTATTTCAATCAGATAATGCGCTGCCTTTGGTGACTTATTGCGGGTCTCTTTAATCATTGATAAACTTTTATACGTAGAGAGGCCAACCCACATACATAGATAAATAACGACATCACTAGATGATTTACTAAAGTTAAAAATATAAAATTACTGTGGTGACCGTTCGCACAAGACAAGATAATGTTTTTAGAACTAAATTTTAAAACTGATTTTTGAGAAAGATAATTAAAATAAAACATTTATTTATATAAAGCATTGGATTACCTAAGGAAATTTTGCCAAGGCACACGTGCTAGCCCCCTCTCTTCGCCAGGCGCCAGGGAAATAAAGAGCTTTGAGTCACGCTGGAAAATGGATTTTGGATCGTCAAACAAAGCATAGTACAGTGCACTTTATTTTTTCTGGCTTTATTCCGAGTTTAATTTTACCCTTAGCTTGTCAGGCTTTTCATTAAAGGCCTTTTAAAAAATGTATAGCTTTGTGTCTCTACTTTAAACTCAAGATCCTGAAATTATTATTATATGAGTATGAAAATAATAACATTACGTACCCTGCAAAAAATTTAAATAAAAAAATATTTACAAAAAATATAATTTTATCTTTTGCCTCACCTGTATAAGATGTTCAAAAACGGTAATGTTTGAACGTAAAATATTTAATGATTTTTTCTCGCTTGTTTTATCAATTACACTTTAAAAGTGGTATTTATTAACACTTTAAGTAGCATTTATCACTTTACTTAATATTATGAAAATATTTTAAATAAATTTACGATTCGCTGAACTGGCAAACGCGTAATGTGCACCTACCGGTCTTTCTGTGTACGTGCAAAATTAAGGTTAAATCGTAAAGATACATCTTTTGCACTACCTAGGCTTGCATTTCCGAATAAGGTGTGGAATTATCCAAGATAATATTTTATAATTTTAATATCAATAAATCTTAATGCCGATACGCACTTCATCAAATTAAAGTTGAATATAAATACCCTATTCTATATATCAAAACAATAACATGCATCTAATTATATATTTGATTAACGGTATATGTAATATTTGAAATGTAGTGGTGAAGAAGGAAGCTTTGTATCTCTTGGAGAAAAAAGTAAACCAATATCTCCATAAGAGATGGATATCCAAGAATGACTGTCGCCGATATGCGCAATGATAATTGTCCAGTTATATTTGTGGAAAATAAGTCTTTAGTATAAAATCAGTAAACCATTTCTAGACCGGAACAATAAAACGTGTTAGAATTTGCAATGGTAAGTATTGGGTTCACACTTTCGTTCATATTCAACGAAATTTATACGAAGTAAATAGATTCGCATAGAGAGATGTGTCAAGATGCATTCTGCATGCGAAATTTTGTGGTACAGAATGACAATTAGATGAAATTGACACCTTTCGTCTCGGATAGGACACAATTGTAAGCAATTGAATGCTAAGTAAACCAACATTACAATATAATTCTTAGAATAACTCCTGATGATGATAAAGTAATATTTAAATTAGTACAAAGATTTTTTCTTTAAACCTTACAATAATTTATTAGAAGGGTAAAAGCACATAGTACTAGTCTGACGTGAAATGTAAAGCGGCTGCTTTCTCGACGGTCTTCTTGGTCTATACTCCGCGTAGCTTGGCTGAATTTTCGATTGATTCGAGTTGAAAGCGAAAAGCTAGAATATTCAAGTTCTTACTGAAATTTATGATGTAAGCACTGATTGAGATGTACGAGTTTATATACTCAAACTTAGGGAAAACCTTTGCCCTTCATACTCAATCAGATAAAAAAACTGCACCGCGTGTGAATCGGCAGATTGCAAAAATGTTTGGGGGCTTTCACCAGAGTTATACCATTAAATTTGCATGTCGGCGAACATAAATTTAATTTTTCAATAATCCAAAGAGGTTTTTTATCTCTATCTTGGTAAAAATATGAAAAATGCAAACTAGCAACATTTTATTTACGATTCGGTTATAAATATGGGAGCCCGAAATTCCTTCGTAATTTGACGCTCTGTAATCGATCGTAGTAGATCGATCGATTTCAGAGCGTCCATTATAACAAATCATCATCCTATTGAAGTTAATCGTCTCCAAAGTCTCTGTTCATCAATAATTTAAGAATATCTTCAATAATATACTGTATAATACAATCACTTACTCTATATATACATCTGGACTTGCACCTGCAACCGTATAAAATTCAGATTACACAAGAACTGAAGCTTAAAGACCATGGACAGCGAATAATTAACGCAGATTAGGTGTTGATGCTGATTTTTCATAGAAAACCTTCTTCTTTGATGTAGCACATTTTCACCTCTCTAAGAATGTTAATAAGCATAATTGCCACATACAGGGCAAGGAAAATCTTCATGTGATTCAAGAGGGAGCATAACATGCCCAAAAAGTGTTTTTTTGATCCCATTGTGGTCAGGTGGCGTTATTGGGCCTTACTTTTTTGAAAACGATGAAGGTCAGAACGTCAATGGTGAGTGCTATAGTTGCATGATAACCGATTATTTTTGACACGAAATCTATGATGATGTGGATGACAGGTGGTTTCAACAAGATGGTGCAACTTGCCACACTTTTTGGATGTTTTGCGTGAAAACTTCCCAGGTCGCATTATTCCACGTTTTGGAGACGTCAACTGGCCGACAAGATCACGCTGTTGGATTTTTTGTGGGGTCAAGCTAAGTCGTGTCTACGCCGACGAACTCGTAAAGTATGAGCACCTAAAAACCAACACAAGTTATAGCCGAGATACTGCTCGAAATTCACGAAAAATTATTTTGATTTTATTTTTCTTAATTAATTAAATACATCAAATGTTCGATTATTAAAAAAATCCAAATATATCACTAAAGTTGTGAAGGGTTTTAAATTTCGGAAACTAAAGTTTGCTTACCTTTATATATGTAAGTATATATGTCACTGATTCCAGATTGAAGAGTAAGGTGGTTAATAATTACTTGTTGGTATTAATTATGTCGTTTTGCTTTACTGTTATAACGTATTGGGCTTATGCCGTCAGATTACAACGGAAGATTCATACTAAAAAAAAAAATATTTCACTACAAATTAAATTTAATATTTAAAAAAAAATAAAATATTCTACCACGAATAAGAAAAAAATTATTAACGAATAGATAAATATTCAAATAACGAATTAATAAAAAAACAGGCGAATATATTCGGTATTTGAATATTAAGATTGAAATTTCATTATTTTCATTGACATTGTTCACATAGCATATCGATTGGCTTAGTGTAAGTGTAAAATTGCTAACTCTATATTTGACAACTTTACAGGAGAAACTAAAAACTAAATAGACAACTTGAAAATCTATCTTCAAAATCTCCAATGAAACAATATCTCAATTTTCTTAATATGAAATTTTGGAGATTTTTGAGCATGTGTATTTCGATTAAAGTTACATGATGCCATTGCTAAATCATTTTCACCCAAAAGTAGAGTTAGCTAATTTACACTTTAAACCATCGATATATAATATTGTTACACAATAATTAAAATAAGACATTATAAAACTATTATATATATATTTATCTTATACTAGACAATTTACTTATCTTTTTTACTATTTTATTACGGTGATCTTTAATATTTCATGTTAGCATACATATAACTGTTCTTATAATGTAAGTAACATATTTACAACTATTTGAAGAATATTATCTAACATATGATTTATATATGTATTGTATTTATAATTAATAGATACATACATTGGTCTTTAACCACATTTGTATTGAAATTAATTTATTATTTACTCTCTCATTGTTTTAATATAAATCATTTATATTGTTTGAATAATTACTAAAACAAATGACATTTTTATTAACATTATAGATCTATCTACTGTTTCCAAAATTCTAATTATATATATATATATATATATATATAAATACTGCTCCAATGGTATTGTTTACATCCTAGCAATTAATTATAATGCAGTCTCTGAGAAATATTTTTCTGTGAAGGCCGTTTGTTTTTCACCCAAAATATAATATATATTAAAGCTATATTGATTTAGAAGTTAGCAGTAAAAAAATCATATAGCTGGAGTGTTTTCTTGTGACGAATTTTTATAAAGATAAAGACACATTTTCAGAATTATAATATAGAGAAGATTGCTTTCGGTGTCCATTCACCTATTTAATTAGCAATGCTTAGTGTTATATCAGAGCTTACAGTGCTTAATATGTATGCGAGTTCACATATGTTAGCTTTATTGAAGAGGTCAAATCCTCAAAAAATCCGCCCCAAATGAAGTTATAAAGCCAAAAGAATCGGTCGGTCATCGCCAGTAGCTTCGACAGTCTTCGTCCAGAGCAGAAGCAGCAGCAGGTCGTGGAAGGAGGTCTCGGCACATAACCCAGTGGCCGAGTGACGACCGGCGGTGGTGAGTGACCAGTTGGAGAGTGACGGCGCCGACGAGTGCACCACCCGACGACGACGATCATGTCGTCGTTTGCGGCGTCGTACTTCACCATCGCGCCGTGTGATTTAGTGCCCGTTGTTTATTGTTAACGCTGACAATATACTCATCATAATATATACCGGTGCCGGATGCGAACCGTCGTCACTGGCACGCCGACGACCACCGGGTGGTCGACGTCGGCGTCGAGGAAACCTACCCAGAGCTACTTCCCTGAACTACCCTACGCTGCTGCTCCATTGACTTGATCATTTTTAACTCGGAAGATATCATATAAAGGTATATATTTGTTTTATAGTTAATTTTGTCCTGTAAATAAATGCATACTGAGGCATATTGTCTCTAAAATAGACTCCAATATTGCTCCTAGATTATTATTAAAATAAATATATTTGGTTAAAATTAAGTCCACGTTTAGACCTTTCCATAAAATCATCTTATTCAAATAGGTTTCAGAAGCAACAGACAATATTGTATTGGAGGTATATAGCAAGAAAAGCTTTCAAAAAATACATATAAACATACAAACTAAAATTAAAATGTACCTTGTATATAATAAAAGGCTAGTAGGGTTGTCTTTGTATCTTTATAAAGTGCTTTAGTCATTAGAAACTTGAAGTTTTTTTGCCCCCCTTAAATTTGGTCAGAAAAATGCATGTCATTTAATAAAATACTAGGAATCTTAATGAAATAGAATTATTAAATAAACGACCACTGACCCACTAACTTTTGCCTTTACTCTAAAAAAGGCTGAGATGACGTTCTTGATTTTAGATTATTTTCCAGAATTTCTTGGGTTATCCCTCTGAGAAAATTAAAAAAAAATATTTTTTTAAATATTAAATTTATGTGAAACTATATCGGAATGCATTTTCATGTGTATTTTGGTAAAGTTATATTTTCACTAGTAAATTCCAAACACATTTTCACCAGTAGATATATATTTCTACTAGCGAAAATTTGCTGTAAAATTTAAACATCGTTATTATGACGTTTAAATGTATATTTTTTAGTGAAGACACGATTTTATTGCTTTTGACGTGGATTTTTGACTTCTGAGAAGTGATAATTTTTTTACGCTCTCCTATCGGGCAAATCAAAATAGCACTTAAAGTATAAAGTCAGCTTAATAATTGCTTTCCTGATTCCAACATCATAAAATATTCGTACTTTTTTTGGCACCCAACGCGCGCAGAGTGTCCAAGAGCAGAACATTTAGTGTACCGTTTTATAAAGAACAGATTGATTGATTCATGATATTTTTTTGGATCATAAAATACGCGTGAAAACGATGTTTTTCTTTATTTTTTGAACGAGTTCTTCAGTAACAATGAATGCCTTTCAATACAACACTTTAAAGCTAGACTATAAACGTTACTTTTTTTTTATATTAATTAAAAATACATTTAATACTTGATAACTCTTTAGATTTAAATGAAATCTCTCTAGGTATATTATAATGTATTTATGGTCTAATATAAATTAATATGGTAGTAATAATTCAGTAAATTATATTTTAATAAAATATCAGTTTTACTACATATTCACACTTTTAGCACTTTTCTCTTTTTAATTAAAAAGCTTTAAATAATAATCTAAGTTGATTGACATTTTTATATTATTATATATAAAATGTGGTTAAACTGATTTTGATTGTTAATGTATTTTTTTAAAACAACTTTGACCAAAAATTTATGAAACATGAGTTTAGTCAAGTATATCTATTGATGAAAATTATAAATCTTAGTCTTAGTTCTTGCAATGGTGTATAGTAAAAATATAGAATTGTTTTATTTACATAATCAAATATATTGGTATAAATACTGATTCACTAAAAAGCTTTTAGTCAAAATATAGTTAATTTTTATCGTATGTACAAGAATTACGTATTCAATCAGATTTTTTTTCAATATTTCTTCATTACTGCCGCAATATAATCTTACATCATTAAACAATATTAGCCCAAGAATTACAATTATTTGCTTTTGGATTTTTTTCGCTCATCATTACAATTACATATCCCAAATCCAACTGTTGTGTAATGAAAGTATTTTTGTTGAGTCATTATAGGCAGTAATTGCGAAGTAAAATATGTTGCAAACGTTTATTATAAATAAAACTAAGATGGTCAAGGTTCTTAATAATTATTTTATTATACGCAATACTAAAATTTGTGTAAGAAGAAAATAAGTATTCTTAATATGAATTATTTAATACAATGTTAAGATGCAGCATTCCTCTCCCTTTCGACTTGAAAACTTCTGCTTACCTTATAAAGAAAGAAGTATCTCGACATTATACCATCTTTAATTCTTCACTGCTTACTGGACCATATATGATGAAAATCTTATTTAACAGTTGCTGCTACAAAAAATCATTAATTCGCGGTTAAAATGATCGGAATCAAAACCAATATTAAAAGACATCTACAATAAAATCTTTAATTAAACTAATTAATCGATCGTGGTTATGTTTAATGCTTCAGTCGAGACCGCACAAATCCAACTTTGGTATCGCAATTTCCGTATAAAGGCAATTAAAATTTAATTTAGTCATATATTGACGTTACTATCCTAATTTTGTGGTTAGTTTGCATGTCTGACCCAGAATTCTCGAATACTAGAGCGCCAATTTTTTTTTAATCCATTCCAAGTTAACGATCAAATTGCGCATGTTTGTACTGTTACACAAGATTACTATAATCGCATCGTTATTACATTTTTTATCGACCGCATTGAAGGATATCAATGAATGAGTCATCCTCAGAGTTTATCGACACGAATACACGATTCCAGGATGTCTTCGAGACCTACTTACCCCCAGGTTTCATCCAGCCTTGTTCTCGGTGTACTTGATTACCTGGCCGCGATATAACCGGTAACCTGTGTCGTCTGAGAGAAGTTAACTCATTATTTTTAACACTTATGTAACCAATAACACTTCGCATCCATGCTTGCGATGGAAATGCATGTTTTCTTATTTAATCTTATGGTGTTATCGATCAAGAATTTCTCTGCTTACTTGAGATCATTGTACAAAGATCAATAATAAAATCATGATGCTACTTGTAGAGATTACAACTCATCAACTTACTATACAATGCAATGGTTTACTAGTGATTAATTAATATTATATGTGAGATTTGCGATACTGTGACAAGCGTTTCTAGATATGACAGATGATTACATTTGTACATAACTGATGTGATCATCTGTCATATTCAGAAGAATTTTTCAACAGGATAATACTAACTGATATAAATCATATCGATGGCTTAAAGTATAAAATTGCTAATTCTATATTTGACAACTTTACAGATGATAAAAAAAATTAGGAAAATAAAACAATATCTTAATTTTCTTGATATTAAATTTTGGTGTTTAATTGGAGAGTTTGGAAATAGCAATTTTTTGAGCATGTGTATTTCGATTAAAGGTACAAGATGACATTTAAATCCAAAAGTGTAGTTAACAAATTTATACTTTAAGTTATCGATATGAAATTGAAATTGGAATACATCATATTTTGATAAATTTGCTTAAAAAATGACATACTTTAAAAAAATATAAAGTGTCAAGTTTTATAAACGTTTTCAAAATAAAATATTGCAAAAAAACACTTTTACAGAAGTAGACTCTAAAATTTAAGTAAAATTATACTTTACTACATTTTATATTATTTTATTGCTACCTCTGACAAGCTAAAATTATTATAAGAGAAACCCAACTAATAATACTATTTTATCACAAAGATTCAATGATGTTAATGTAAATTTATGCTCTTGATTCTAAATATAATATAATCATTATTTTTTATTTAATATTTTTGATAAAGTTAATTTTATTTAATGACAAAAAAATATGGTGTCCTACACAAGCCATAAAAAATAAAATATCGTTGCAAACAATTATTTATAGCAATCGATTCCACAATACATATGTATGTTACTACAAGCAGTATTCTTCATTTAAATAGATTTCGAAAAAACAGCATAATTTTAGCAGCTTTTATTACATATTTTTTTGAAGCCCAAATATTAGCATCCAGCTGAAGAGATATAAACTACATAATTAAGTACTATTTTATATAGTAATGTAAATAATTATAAAACTAGAGGTAAATATAATACAATAGTCAGTCTAGTCAAAAATTATATACTAAATATGTAAAAAATGCACTATAGACGGTTTATTTTAAGAATAAAAAATAACAGTATATGTGTATGATATAATAATCTTCGCAAATAAATAAAAAAAATTACAAGGCAACCTCTTAAAAACTGATAAAAACAGTTTATATATAAATTTATGTATTTTAACTAACGATTTTTGCAAAAACTTTTTATCTATAGCATTAACTTTACCTAATATTTTTTTATTGACTCTTACTTTATTGCTTTGATAAGCTGCATTATCTCATTACTAAGACAATTTTATAGATTTCGTAGATAACAGCATTAATTCTACTTATTATAATCGGAAGATTATCATCAAACATATTCTCGATTGACAAGAATGCCAAATATTTCTCACATTATGACTCGTTCGATGGTCGATAATTTTTTATTGCATATTTAATTATGATAGGGAAAAAATAAAAAAAGTTTGACGTGTGTTACATTAGCGATTCTCGCTTGTGAGTTCGCAAAAGTTCCGTTATTTTTATTCATACATACATATATTACATTAAGGAGCGCACAAGAATACGACACTAGCTTTATAAAGGTTACTTAAAATATTGTACATCCTGCCCTGAATACCTTGCGGTGTACAGGTGAATTTATGAAGCATTTTTGGAACAACTCGCAAAAGTTGGTCGACAAGATCAATTTCATCTCGAAACCCAATTATCACAAGAACGCGCATCGAAGATTTTATTTTATTTATATCTTGTAGGTTGCATTTTTTCTGCTATTATCAGATTTTATTTATCCATTATATAAATTGCCCTTGATTCTTTATATAAAATGCCTCTAGTTGTATTTTAATTCTAGATCCGTTTCTAAAATTGGCACGTTTGATTTCCTACGTATGTCGAATACAAAAAAGAACGACGAATGACCTGCATGAAGTGCTAATGCTTCATACATAATAATGGTTTACCATTTTTTAAGCTGGCTGTCTCTTTAGCGGCAAGTTCCTGAATTTGCAAATTTCGTTAAAAATTAAAAGCATGCGTGGATAATTAGTCTTTTGTTGGATGAGTACGTCACTCAGCCCAGTTTGACCTGTTGCGAATACAGTTACGTCGGGACCGGAACGAATTATACTACGGTGGAAGAAATGTCCCGTCTGATTGATAGTCAAATATATTCATGCGAAAATGACTAGGTGCTCATACTCGTAACGCTTAACAGCGCTTACTTGAAATTATAGATGAAAAGGCATTCTTTTTGTTATAAATGATTAAACTGTAATGTATACAGCTATGCATGTTTAAGAGAAAAATAAAAGGTTATTTTCAAGTAAGGAAACACAATATTAGGTGCCTACAAATGTATGAATTATAATGTCTATATTTGGCTAGACATGTGTATGTATATTATTATACATTTATTTGCTATAAATCTTCTATCGCAACATGATAAACATTAGCACAATGCTTTATTACGGTGTAAATCAAGCAGCAACTACAAAGCTACTACTAGTATGAAGCACCAAACTGAAATAAAAGTCTGTAATCAGCGACGATTTTAATAAATGTAATGCACAACCAATTTTAATTATTTATCACGTTATTAATCCGTGAAATTAGGAAAATCTACGAAAACCTAATCTGTTATGATCAATCAGAATTATAGATATTATATAAAAATCACTGATTCTAAAGAAATTAAATAACACCAGTGTCCATATATTATTCGAACTTAAGTCTTTCAAATATTAGTCACCGACTTACATTATTATGACCATTTATTATGATTTCTTCGTGATATATATTTGGAAAGTGTAGAAAATATTTCTAAGCATTTTATTTAACCTCGTGTCTATTCTCTATTTAAGCACCCAGCGCGCGCATGTGTTCCTAATGTCTATTATTTTGTTAATCATTTTATAAATAACAGTTATTATCTATTGATCGTTTTGAATTTTCATTATAAAATAAATTTTAATGAACCTTATCAACCTTTATTCATGAAAGTCACATCTTCCTACCTTAAATTCACAACACTACTTAGTCTCATAATACTACTTGTTTATAATAGCATTATCATCCTAATGAAATCTAAATATTAAGAATAGTTAAAAATAGCTGAAATGACGTTTCTGATATACGTATATGTAAATAAATATATTACTATCTGGAGTACCACAAAACAGTAAAAGATCGACCACCGTACATGTACGGCGATACCTCTCAAAGGAAATATTAAAATAAGCTGAAATGATCCCTCAAAGAAAATCTAAAAAAACAGTTTCGAATCTATCCCGAATATATTTTTTAAAATGTCATTTCAGTGAATTTATATCGGAATACATGTTTACCGGTAGATACATATATTTTTACTAGTGAAAATATATTTTATTTGGCAGATGTAAAATTATATGATTTCAACTTTTTCATATGTAGTAACATATATTTTTATATACATACATATCATTATTTATTTACATGCAAAGTAACAAAACCCAACATGACCAAAATAAAGTACTTAAACATTATAGTTTTAGAACTTTCATTATGTCAAGTCCAAAAAATAAACTAAACAAACTCATCTCTCAGGGGAAAATAATCGTTCAAACAAACGTCGCATCTCGCATATTGTTTTAAAAATATGATAGCTATCCTTACCGATATTACTGCGGATTTCTGATATAAGAGTGTCGGGCAAAGTATACTCAAATCGAATTTTGGTCAATAGGAAAGCGCAAAAACAATTATCACTTCTCAGAAGTCAAAAATTCACGTCAAAAGCAATAAAATCGTGTCGGTGCAGTTGCAGTGGGAACGCTCGCTAACGAGCGTTCCCACTGCAACTGCACCGACACGATTTTATTGCTTTTGACGTGAATTTTTGACTTCTGAGAAGGGATAATTGTTTTTTGCGTTCTTCTATTGGTCAAAATTCGGTTTGGATGTGCTTTATTCGATTCTCACTTATTAGTCATAATATTGCTGTACAAAATCTGAATAGAAGTTTCCATTGCTAATTTTATTCATTTTGACGTGGATTCAATCAGGGAACCCTTTAATTTGGCTAAAAAATGCAGGTCATTTAATGAAATACTATGAATCTTAATGAAATCGAAATAATATAAAAAACGACCACTGACTGGCGAACTTTCTTACCCCTATAGAAAAATCTAAATGACGTCCCTGATAGGAAAAATAAACATAAATTGATTCGGCCATTTTAAACATACACTCAAGCAGTGTTGTTTAATGAAATCTGTCACATAATGTGGATTCTAATGAAAACTACGTGTTGGCAATTGATTAATAGGATCAGAGTTGCTGAAATATGTATCAAAAAATGTTTGTATTTTAATAATAAAAATGTGACATATCTGATATTGCTTATATGCATTTACAAATAAAGTTTAAATCGGTGACGTAACTATAAACTATTTTCTTTCAACAGTTCTCAATTAAAAGTGCTAAATAATAATTTAGGAATTTTGTAATCATAAACTTCTATGGTTTTCTGTGGAGGTTATGATTTGTTTTTTTTTCAGTCTTATTTGCTGAATGATTGAGTTTATAAATACTAACATAATTGTTTTAATAAAGACATGTATATGTGTATATGTAAAATACAGTTTGATAACTTGTATGTTGGAAAAACCCAAGAATAACCAATGGTATGCATAAACTTATATTTTCCCCCTTTCACTATAGCGTGAACTATATTGTATATTTCTTGCAATTTTAGATTTTTTTACTATGATATATAGTATTATATGTCATTTTTAAATATATATAATACATATAAATTTGTTATAAATCGTATGTAATTAATTCAGCTTTATATCAAAGGGCTTATAATATACAATATAATAGCTCCTGTTCTTAACCCTTTAAATAATGAATTAATTTATACACGTTTGCTAATTTGTTATATAATATTATACAATCTATTTTATATTAATCTATTTTTCCATAATTATTTGTGATGTTATTTATTTATTATTATTTAATATTAAATTTATAATAATTATTTAATATAAATTAATATTATAATAATAAAATTATAAATTCAGAGGCTCTCAATTTATTTTATAAAATTATTACAATTTTTTTTTGGTATGTTTATGTATTTCGTACTCTTTAATTTATTTGTATTATTTTCTATAGAATTCCTTTACATAAACTCAAATTTAAAAAAGTAATATATAAACATAAAGTTTTTTTATTATTTCTTTAGTTATTTATATAAATATATAACTAACTGGGCTACCCCATAACAACGAAAGATCGACCACCGCACCAATAGGTGAACTTTCAGAATAAGAAAAAATCAACTATAGTTTGTAAAAAATATTAAGAAGAAAATTTTACAATTAGAGTCTAGTTTACATGTTATTATCCATTAAATTTATATTTTTAATATAGTAAAATAAAACAATTTAAATTTTGACATAATAAAAAAATATACATTAAACGTCAAATGTTAAAAAAAACTATTTTATTATTATTTATATAAAATTGAGTACACATGCCGTTCATTTTCTTACCAAATAATAAACACAAATCAATTTATTTTATGAGAGCTTTTAGTGAGTTTTTTGCGATTAATTTCATCGCAACGACTCCGTGTGGTCCCGACATAAATAGTTATTTTTCGTTTTATTTTTTATTATCAAAGTCCGTGTTTTATAGAAATATAAATTATAAAGCAATTATCGCATTGAAGTTCACTGTACGTTATTCTTATTATATGTTTATTGATAAAATTCTATATTACACATAATATAGATAATACAAGTCGGTCTCAAGAAATCAATTAACAATGCTCCTTAAGCCAACAGAATGCGCAACGAAACAACAATTTATCGTAAATAAAGGTTAACCGACAAGCAGTAAAAATTAAATTGATGTTTTATTTTAAATTTAAATTAATTAGCTACAGCGATAAATATAATAAATTTCAAGTAGTAACTATTATATTGTAAATTAAATATTAAAACAAATTTCATAACGAGTTCAATAAGTCCTATATATTTTGTATTTTAGTTATAAGAAAGATTTGCAAACATTATTATCATATTAATAAATAATCAAATTTCTAAGCCTTTTAAACATTGAGTATCAGTTATATGTTTAAAATCTGATTTAAATTAAAAACTCTTTTAGGCATATCGATACAAATGATTTTCACTAACAGATTTTAAGAAGTAATTCGTAAAATATAAATTCTTTCATATATACATTAAATATCTAATATGAATATTTTTTTCTCGTTATATTTTTCAATTTATGGACTACATTATATTATATTTAGTATAAAGTTTATATTAATGGTTTTTGTATTTACTATTTTATTAGTATACATGAACATACATACATTTACAGGTATATGATAGCATTAAAAACAGTACAATATGAAGAATAGAACAATAATATTCTCATTTTTTTCCAGAAAGATTCATGAGTCAGGATCGTTTGAAAAGCATGTTACGACTCATATTTTCTCTCTTGAATTTACTTCACGCGTTGATATCACCACAAATTCGCGGTTTGAAAATTTCAATCGATGCAACATAACATCGCTCAGAGTTCATTATTATTTTATTATCCATTGTGCGATACAAAGTTAACACTTCAAATAATCAACGACCAATTTCGCCACTCCTTATGCGTCTTTGGTTTCAATATTATAATCTAGGACGTGCGTTAAGTACAAGCGAAAGTTAAAAGAAAAACAAGAAAGACGTGACTTGTAAATCCTTCACGATTTTCCCGTTATAAATTCAGTTCATGATCAGGGGATGCGTGAATGCCTAATTTCTATATATGTATATAAATATTCATTTATGCTAATTGCGGGTTTCAGCTGAAAGCAATTCATTAGGGCAGACCGTTGCTCTGAAATGTTACAATATTATGGTAAAATATGCGCATAACTTGTATATATACGTTTGACCCCAGCGTTTATCTTTTCATATCATAAAAGGATGATTTGGAATTCAATGGCGAATTCGACCAACTTTTCAACGCCAGTGTCCCGATTTAGATTTCCTGACATGTCATTATAACAGGAATGTGCAAGTGACTGCATCTGAATATTAATCGAGCGCTGAGTTAGCGAATGCGTATTCTTGGCGCGGTTGGAAGAATGGCAGTGATTTTTTAAGTCAGATGTACTCGTTTTGATTAAACGAAATGGTTGGATTAAGGCCAAGGATGCACTTTTTTATTTTCTATAACCCTTTCTACGCAGTTGAAATACTTAACAATTATCTTATTGAACACATAACATAACAGTATTTAAACCTAGTTTAAAATATGCTCACCTGACCTCAGGCAATTTATTATATATTTTTTCGCTTCATTACATCTTATATTTTTTGCGGACATGTTACTTGCGAAGATGAGAAATGATTGACAGTATTAAAAAAAATCAGCGTGCAATAATTCTAATATTTTATAGCGAATGTATTGTGTATAATTTAATCTAACTGGAAATATTGTTTAAATATATTTTAATTGCGCTCTTTATTTTTTAAATGCGTAATATATATCTATATTAAGAAAAAATCCCATAGAATTTTATTGTCTTCTATTTAGCTATCGATCCATAAGATTAAGATAATAATATCTAAGAATAAATATAATCATACTATTATTATCGCTATAATTGACTTATAAACGTCATCCGTTTTTATAATCGTCCAATATATTATTCTAACAAGTAGCTTCATACTACTGCGTAAAACTCTATAATATTGATCACTAGTGAAATAATAAATAATGTACATAATTACATTTTACTTTAATAGCAGATCTATATATGTTTAATAAAATACTGTCTGCTTTTATAAAAGACAACAATATTATTTTCACTAGATAGATGGACAAATATCTGAACGTCCTGGGTTTTGATCCCTTATGAACCCTAGTATTTTTTAGTTTCTATCGTGTCTAGAAAACCAAAATTAGTGATTATTATATAACTATAATTCCAATCGATCATCAGAGAATGATTTTTTTCATGGTTTTCCTAATCTCATAGATGATTATGGTGATTAATAATTAAACTAAAATCGAGTTTGATTCTAATCTGTAATAATAGTTCAAATAAAAATTATTAAAATATATGTGTCACTTATTTACAGTGTTTATCCCGTTGTAACGCATTGGGCCAACGCCTGTCATATAGCTGCAGAAGATTTACAATAAATAAATATTTTATGGCACATTAAAGTAATCTGGTAAAGTCTAAATAATCGTTATTTATAATTATTCGAATATGAAATAGTAAACGATTTTTTTATGGTAACAGTAAAAAGTATTAAGACTGTTTATGTAAATATTAAAAATGATAGAAGACCAAAGTTAGAAACGTTAAGTAAATCCGAAGTTACATTTTAATTATTTATGCTGCCTAAAGTAATCATTTAGTTGCTGTCAATGTGAGAAACTTTATTCGTATTGATTTGTAATATAGATAAAAAAAATCACTACAAGTTACTGAAAAAATCCTAAAAGAAAGTCAATATAAAATGCGTTCTACATAACAAAAAGATTGCTAGCGTGCGTCGTTTACGTGTAGAGAGAACCTCCACTTGCTCTCAAAAGTTATTTCGAAATTTTTAGTTGAAGTGTCTCTAGTCAAAATGTTCCCACGGAGATCGTAAAAAAAATCTGATGGCAAACAGGATTGAAAAAATGACACAGTGTAGTACTTTCTGGCAATAAAGGGCAAGCGATTGACAAAAGCTCTTCTCCGTAGAGAATCTAAATCTGTAAAGAAAGTCCGCAATGGAGCGAATGCACCTAAATAATCAAAAATCATTTGCATACAGAAGAAAAATTAAATTTGTAACTGTCGTATTTGTGTCATTAAATAACATTAAGACTCTTGAGGAACTCTGAAATATATCTGGAATTTAGGCAGTAAGAGTTTTTTTCAATATTTTCAATGCGATTACTATGGCCTTTATAAATCACGTAATATATTTACAGAAGATACATTTTTCAAAATAAAATAAAAGTGCATAATTTACTGTAGACACTCAAGTGGTACATCGGGGGAGAGGTATGACTACCTGCGTTGTTGAAAACTATCTACTTGAATTGAGCAAATATTTTTCAAATAGTGAGATCAATATTCGTACAACGAATAGTTATAAAAGGAAAAATATATTTGGTATTTTAATTTGAGTCTAGTCACGATGGTCTAATTATAAATAAATATTTACGTATTTAAAATAAAACTATTGTATATAACTTATTTGTTAAGCTTTGTTATATGTTTTTTAAGTTATTATAATTATTCATTTAACCTAGTGCATTATAAGATTTATTGTTGTCTCGTTTAAAATTAAGCTTTCATGAGTTTCTGAGATTGCAATCATAACTGAACATTCACAATGACACAACTTATACGAAAACGTTCGTTTTTACTCATCAACCAGTCGCCAGAGTTAACAAAATGAGGTCAACGGGCTACCGATGACACGTTTCATCAAACTTTACAGCCGAACGCCTCGAATTTATTGCAACAAACTAGCAATGACACTTTCATGAAGTCAGTGTGTAACTTACCGCTATACCGTTCAGTTTTATTCAATAATTATGCAGCGGTATTAGGAGGAAATAACCGCCGATATGTATTATATTAAACTTGGCATCAATATTAAATGCCCGTTACTGAATTAGGCGATTTTTTTTTGGCGTGTGATACCGTTAATTATATTTATAATTGAGTTTACGAGAAAAAAAACTAGTCAAAATTTGTATTTGTTGTTTGAAAATTATTATGTTAAAAAGTGTTACAGAGGCTCCGGTAATATTTATGAGGTATCATTATGAAACGTGCATATTATTATAAATTGATTTATGGCACAAACTTTAACCATTTATCATATCTTCTATCTGATTATTTGGGCTCTTTTATGACATTGAAATACATAGTTTTTTGCATTTATGACATTGATTATGGGAACATATAATACATAGTCAAAATTTAATTAACATAATGCTAAAATTTTCTCTCTAGATTGTAATCATAAAAATATTAATTTTTACTATAAAAAAATCACTGTATATTTTTTTGCTGGAATATATTTTTTTTGTTATAGTCCATCTTACAATTTCAATTACTGTGCTATAGGTATATTTTTTATAAAGCCTGTCCGAAGCGGGGTACGTAAGTATCCCATTTTTGTTTTTGCCAAATATTTTTTAATACTAATATTATTAAAGCTATATTTTATGTATTAATAAAAGGTTCCACATATGCTCTAATAATTTTTACTCGTAGAGAAAATTATTTTAGTAGTAGAGAAGAAGCAGAAAATCCTTTTTTGTGTCATATGTTCTAAAGAATAGAAGGTAATCAACAGAATTTTAAGGTTGTAATTTAAAATAAGACGACATGGAAAGGCATTTATTTATTATCAAATCTGACCATCGCGTCTTGACAGCCTGATTAATGTGTCATTATGCCACTTATAATTACACCTGAACAAAGGGAGTTATTTAGTAATATTTTAGTCAATTATATAATAATTATTGAATTCGATCTTTTAGACACTCAAACTCTACGAACCATACAAAATTCAAACCCAGATCTTTTAGGTTTTAATCACCGACTTACTATTGGTTTATTATGCTGGTTAAATTTGCTAGTCAAAAACAAGTATTAATAGAAGAATTGGGAACAGATTTGGGATCCAGCCGTCCCAGTTATTATTTTATTTACTAAAATTGTATTGGAAGGCAAATTTTATAATAATTTAAAGTAAAAGTGATAAATTTAACTACAATGTGACACTAAATATATAATTTTAAATCAGCATACAATTCTAAACATTGTAATATTCTAGAAATATAATCCTAACTAAATGTTTATTATAACTGTACATCATAAAAAGCTATAATTGCTTTTAATAAATTTAGAACAGTAGTTGGCTATATATTACGGAAGTATAAAATATGAGCATTTTGATAAAACACTAAAAATATATGGCAAGAACAAATTTAATTTTATAATATGCACTCCAAAAAATTATTAAATATATAATAAAATTAATAGCAAAAGTAGTAATTATTGCACAATATTAAAAAAAAGATGTAGAAATATACCAGTCAAAGCAGTAACAATTACTAAAAAAAATGGTATGAAGAGTCAAATAAAACAAATAATTAATCCTACCCAGAAACGACATAATATCTATGGAGATTGATGGAAATATAAATAAAGATAACCATATGATTGCATAAAAAATGAATACATACTACATTGATAATATAGAAGAGATTGTGAACTCAATACCTCAGTTCAATAAATTAGTACGATACAATGATGCAACAAGAATCTTTTTCTTAAGAAGAAATTCAAAACATAATTTGTAAATTGAAAAAAGCAATCAATACTGACTAATTAAATGGAAACATATTTAAAGAAACATTAGTACTATAAACTAAATTACATTATTTAGTAAATAAAACACTTTTCGAAGAAGAAATATCTGATTATTCGATTAGATTGCTTCGATTATACCTATACCTAAAATAAAAAATAGTGGAAAGTTTGAGGAATTAACATGTTGCCTTGTATGGAAAATGTGATGAAAGAAGTAGTTTTCAAACATTTAAAGGATTTAATTATTCCACAAAACACAATCGGGAGTCAGGGAAAAAACATTCCACAGAGACTACATTACAAGTAGTTATAAATGATTATATAACTAATTTGTTACTGACAAATATTATAAAAATATAAAAATTAAAAGTTAACCAATGATACGAACAAAATCATTAGAGCAGATTTCTTGGATTTTAAAAGAACATTCGAAACTAGACACAAGTACAATATAATGTTAAAGAAATTAGAAGCATTAAATGGCTAAACGAAATCAGACAATTGTATTTAGCCATTTTGTTATAAATAGTGCCTAGGGTTTACACCTGTCAAGTTACAATGAAAGATTAACATACCTTTGTTAATTTTTTGTATACGTACATCTACCTAATTCTTATGACATTTTCTGGGAGGAACTAAAAAATGTATAAATGCTGCTTATATTAAACATTTAACATTAATCACATAAAAGAACATTATGTTCAAAGATTTTTATGTTTTAGACATTATCAATGCTATTGACATATACATTTTTAAATGGCTCATTAACGTGTATTAAAATAATAGGGTTGTTTATATATTGATAAATTCAATATTTTTTAACAATATATTTTATAATTATTTTGTAATACAATATATGTATTACAAAAATAACATATAAAACACAAACAAGATTCACACAATTCCATAGAATTTTCATAGCTCGAAAATATGCTGATGATACTTATCTACACATATATCATTATCTAAACTGACCGCTTTTTTCATACTATACAATCTTCTCGACCTGTTCTAAAGATACTGTAAAAAACGTCAACAAATCAAGTTAACAATCCATGACAGCCGCTCTTCGCAAATTTCAATTTTACAATACCAATTGAAAGACTGACCTAATTGCATAATGAACGTTTTTTTTTCAGATTTTGAATGGATGTTCGCTCTTTGCTGCTCGTGTGCCTGACCACCACGATGACAGGCACCGTAAGCAGCTTGTCGGAAAAAGATATACCTCACTCTAGGCAAAAGAGGATAATATGGATAACGAACGATGGAAGGCTGGCACTTCCGCCAGGAACGTCCTTGATCATAACCCCTTCGCTCTCTATGCCCTTCATCAGACATCCTCCGGAAGGGTTCTTCTCTAACATAACAGTCAGTCTGCCGTTCACAAGTAAGTGTCCCCGCAAATCTACATTATGCAATTACCATAATAACGCGCTATTGCCAAGCAACGGTATTGAGCAATCCGAGTCATAAGTGCATCAAGAGATGCTAAATATACTCGAGAGTTTCTTAAAAATACAGTAATCTTTTGCTATGCATATCTGAATCAACCAAAAATACCACAACCAATATTCATCAAATTTCAGAACTAAAAAATTTTTTTTATCTGAATATGTTTTTATATCTAATCTGATCAAATATCTTTGCAATATGAATGAAATTATGATAAACTTATACTCTACAACAATTTTTCACTTTAAAATACAATATCACTTTGATTTTATCTGTATCATAATTTCATCATTTTATTTTTGAGATTGATTATGTTTTAACAAAGTCATTATAATTATATATGTGTGAGTCATTATAATATATAAGTATGTAGTACATTTTTAGTCAATTAAAACTGATTTTTGATGTATTTTATAACTTTTTTGCAACAGAGATTTAGTGATATGATTTACTTTTCGTGGCAATTCACAAAAAGTGGACCAGAGAATAAATGATTAAGTAACTATGTTATGAATCTTCTGTTGCAACATAACATATTTTAGCACAATTCGATACAACGAAGTAAACATAATCAACAACCACTAAGTAAGTAATGAGACACCAGACTGCAATCAATGGATTTTTTTTTTTAATTATACAATATTATTACAGCTTATAATAAATAGATATCACTATGCTAGATTTTATCTTAATTATTTATCACGATGTTTAACCATGCGATTAGGAAAATCTATGAAAACATTATCTGTGATGATCAATCGGAATTATACTTATGTAATAAAATCTAATTCTGATCTCCCAGACACGTTAGAAATTGAAAAACACTAGGATTCGCAGAGGATTAGAACCCAGGTATTTCAGGGATAAAGCGTTGAGAATATTAAGGGCGAACTCAACAAGGTGATATTTTTAAATATTCCTCAAACTTTAGAAAATAGCATAAAATTCTCATAAAATAATTATTAATAATTAAAAATATTAAAAACAAAACTTAAAACTGATAGGATGGTTATTTGACCCATAGGTTTAGATAACTCTTAATATTCTAAAACATATTATTTAAGTACTACATTTTGTACACACAGTTTCAGCCAAAATTCACACAAAAATAGCACCCAAATTCACAAAATAATATTTTATAAATCACCAGAATTGCTCTTAAACTCTACGGGTCATATATGTATATCTAAAATACAAAACTGTTTGTCTGTCACAAGAACTCCTCCCAAACGGTGAACAGTAGCGACCTGACATTTGCACATGACATCCATTTTCAGATTAACTATGCTATCATGATTATTTGAAAGAATAAGTTGGAATCTATCCCGGGCGAAACCGGATAATAAACCTAACTACCATAAATACTCACATGAAATATTCTCATGGACCGTATGTTTAATATGCTTGATGAAGCGTGATTTTTTTATTAATAAAAACTAGAATAAAAAAATTAAATATATTTTCATTTACACTTTTGTATTTGTGTAGTGAAATATTACTTTCTTCAAACCCATATAATATTATTCTCAAATGGTAAAAGATTACTGTATTCAATTAATATTTTATCTATGTTTACAATATTGTAATAAAAGGATGCTTATTATAATTTAATATGATATTTTTTTATATGTTTGTTCTATTTTATTACAGAGAGTCAAATAAAGATTGAATATAAGCTTGAAAGTTTGTACCTGTTTCATTAAATATGTGTGACTATAGATTAGATGATTAGAAAAAGTGTTGAATAATACTAACATATGTAGATACACTAGATTTTTTAATAATATACTATGTTGATATTTATTTCTTTTATATAAATATTAGTTCTATATTGAATAATAATAAAAATAGCTGTAATAATATATTCATCTACACTCGAGTGTCAAGTTATTAGATATATTAGATACATTCATAGAAAAATTAATAAAAACATCAATGTAATAACTATTAAGATTACCGATTATAAAAGTACATTAATTTTCTAATGATTCGATTGTGTAACTCCATCATTCGTCACTAACTTGAGAGCCAATATAAAATGTTTCTCTTCATTGGTTTAATCAAATTTAATGATTTAACCTCTTTTAATAACAAAATATGTTTTTGGACAGATTTATCATAAATGTCAGTAAATAACTATGATGAATATTAAATAAATATAATAATCAATCTTGGCCTGATATGATCAACTAAATAAAAATTTCATTTTATTACAGACTTTGTTTGTACTATTGAAAACGGTGAAATAAAGATGGAATATATGCTGGACAGTTTGTACACGATATTTTAATTATAAATGTGATTTTAGATTGGAATACCTTTAAATAATACTAACATAGATATCTACAATAGATTTATTAATCATTTAATAGATTAGCGGTGTTATGTATTATATTGATGCTTAGATCAATTTGTATTTAAGTTAAGAAAATAAAAATTATACGAAACACAAAACCTCTCAAGCGGTTAATCTACACTCGAGTGTTTGGATTTTATATGAAGAATATGAATAAATATACATAATTATAAAGTGTAATATATACATAATCTATACTATAAATATTCACATTTATTATACAAAACTGGAATTTTTACACACATTTTAATGTTTTTATAAAATCGAAAGTAGAGTTAGATTAGCAGATTTTATAAAAACAGTTATTATTTGTATTTTATATGTTAATCTATAGATTTTTATAGTATGTGTAAATGTATTTATTTCTGTTATATCAGCAATTCTTAAGTGTATATTTGTATTTCAGTTGATTTTGACAAATTGGGCCTGACTGACAATGAAAATCCATATGGCGATTTATCGCCAATATTCTCAAAATCATTCGGAAGAGCTGCCGGTGGAATGATGGCTACAATATTGGGACAATATTTAGATAAGAGAAGAGGAAAAAGGGAAGCTGAAGGACAAGAATTGCCGCCTAATATAGAAAAGCATCTCCTCGATCGATTTCATGGTGGAGAAAGGTAAATATAATATTTATATAATATATTTATTTTATATTTATCTCATTTTTTTTAATTTAGAGCCCTCTTGTATGGCGCCATAGAAGATTTTATAGCAAATTTCGGTGTTGCCGGAAAACCCTGTTTATTGAGAGCCATCTGTGAAGTTCACGCACATCCACTCACAAACTTTGGACTCATGGGCGAAATGCTTAAATTATTTTTCACGTAAATAAAATTCAATGTTTTGTATTATTTTGTTTGTATATGTGTTAATATTTTAATTTTAAATACAGTGCTAGCAGATCGCCTTATAATGAATTACTTCAAGAATACGTTGACGCAGAAAAGGCTGGAGCTGGAGATACAGATAGTCCAGGAGAATGCTGGCCATATTATAAAGAATGTCCTAAATCGTTATTTTTGGCGAGAAAGAATAAATATTCGTAAGTATAAATATTTATTGTATATTTTAATTAAATATTATATATTACAACTATTTATTCAATCACAGGGAAAACGCTGAACAAGAACACGAGAACGAAGTAGAAGAGCCAGAATTTAAAATAAATCTTAAAGATGTGAATATGAAGCATATGTAATACATAATATTAATGTTCAAATACATAGAGGCGCTAAGCGCCTCTCTAAAGTGTACATAGAAAGTGTATTTGTAAAATAATGATGTTTATTTAATTCAATGTGCCAGATTAGAAAATGTATTAGTTTAAATTAGAGCCAAATAAATAATTTATTAGTTAGTGATTTATATAAAGTAATATTTAAATACATAGTCATTGTTTAGAAATTGTATAAAATTATTTATGTTATTTATATATATATATATAGGGGATTTAAAAACATTGGAAGCGGTAGGTTGAGGAAAGGGTTATGTATACAGGGCCGTTATTTATATCGCCCTAGGCTTACCATGGAATCATACTTTATCTTTCCAAAATAATAGTTTACTATTTTGGATTTAGATGCTTATTTATAATATATTTTTAGTTTGTCTAAACGCCCCTTTTAGTCAGCGTCTAAGCAAATGCCTACGGCTCTGTATATGTGCATATTTTTAATATATTATTTATGTAATATATTACAGTAGATATAGTCGATTGTAATTAATACAATTTTATAAATGTATCTATTTATTTTTAATAAATGTTTTGTTACATACTGTTGTATTTTATTATTAAATTATTTTAGCTATTAAAATATATTTAGCAAATCCTTGAATTTGTTAAATATATTTCGTGGGTTGCCATTATTGAGAAGACTGAACGCAAACCTCGCCTTGTTCTAAATAACGTACGTGCCACAGAATAGTATATTCGATTCGAAACCTAATGGTAAATATACAGAAAAATCAAATTTCCGCAGCACCCCAAATACGTGCCGAAAAGGGAGGTATCTTAAATGTCAAAAGGCGTGTTATCATGCAATACAAGGACAGAGGAATTCATTAGGACTAGTCGAAGAGAGCGCTGTAATAAAAAGGAACACGAAAGCATAACATCTATAGCCTGAAAATGATCAAAGTAACTAATCATATATATGGTGTTATATTAAAGTGTTAATCATATATTATTATATATAATTTAAGCTATCATTATTCATCATTTTCGCATTGTGCACGACTATGTGCCGCGGAAGAGCTGTGTCCAAAAGGAGCTATTCAGACCATTCAGTTAAAGGTTATCTAACTGAGGTTAGTAGCAATATAATAAAAAACATTACATAAACATATTTTATTCATAAAATGTGCCATTTCAGAGGACCTGCTGGTGGAACGAAGTATGCAAAGAAGAGTTCCAGACCCTATTCAGATGCAAATGTCCTCAGTGGTCCTTCTGCAGGAGTCCGGGTCGCTATTATAACGCAGTTTGCACAATGACAGGAACTGGTTATATCTGGACTCAACCAGAATCCAGCTGGGGGGACACCTAGTCAATAATCGACCATGAAACATGGTCTAAAAATTTGACTCAGGTCACACACGTTTAAAATACATAGAAATGCACCTATAAATTATGATACAAATATTCATGTAGTGTAAATAAAGCTTACGGTTGTGATTTATACATATGTAAAGTCTAGAATCAATATCAGACATATCACATTTACTTTTAAGTTAGATGTAAAAAAGCTTTAATTACTCTTGATCTAAATTCGATATAACCTTTCTTGGGACATATCTGCACAACTAGTAAAATATGTCTGATTTTTAAAGACTAGTTTTAAATATGCACATTTGCTCAACATTTATGCATGTATAGCAAATATATTAGAAACAATGGACATGTCTGATATTGATTCAAGATGTTACATACATTATTTAAGCACTGCCATTTCACTGCCATTGTATTATAATATTAATATCGAAATGTCGCCATCTATGTATTATTTTGCAGGCGACTATGTTAATACGTTAAAGTTAATATATTATGTAAATAGAGGATTATATGTATATAATAAAATTAATTATGCACTCTATTCGTCTTTTTATGTTATCGATGAAACGTTTTTTGGATTTAGCGCCATGAAGAACGCTACCGCGCATGCGCGCGCCGGAAAATCAATATACGGAAAAGTCGTTTATATATACTCCCAGATTCGTACAAAAGATTCTCAGTGTAGGCTTGATATTGACCGCGATGGCTGCCGGACTTTGGTTCGTCCTTCTGAGTTTGGCCATTGCGGCCCAATGTGGCCTTGGAAGGCCGCAAGAGGGCGACTACGACAAGGATATTTCGGATGAGTTCTTGACTGAAATCAAGCACTTATTAGAGGCGAAGATGCTCCTGGAGAAGGCATGGAATCGATTTATTACGTTATGTGAACCATATGATATTTATTTTAAGTATGTCGTTCGACTGGTAGGAATCGGAGAATTATAGGGAGCCTGAGAGGGAAGTGCGATCGACTAGTCCACCAAGGCCAAAGGAAATCGAAAATTGGCCTAAAGAACCACTTAACGTTGGTCAGATAACAGCTGTTTCGATTAATTCCAAAGGGGAGCCGGTGCTTTTCCACAGGGCTAGCAGGGTATGGGATGAAAGGTAATTATCCTTGTATTTATAACCAATAACTATATTTTCCAAACAATGGAAAATGAAAATATGTGTAAGAAATTGCATTATAGTAATTAAAATAAGACTTTTGTAGTAACTTTACTAGTTTTCCAGTAAAAAACGAGTAAATATATGTATATATTTTTGAATCTAAGCTAAGTTTCGTATTTCTTCAAATGCAGATTTGCTACAAGAATTCGTATATCAAACTTAGACAAATAAAAACAACCAATCAGATACCAGAGTTTATGTCACTGGTTGTATCTCAATTGATTTATATTTAGTTTAATCGAAATAAAGCAAATTCAGGCATATAGATAGAGCAGTAATATTTGAAGTAATGTCAAAAAATTAAATTCATACAATTCAAGAGTCAAAAGTAACAGATTTTATATTACATTCTAAATACATAGTTTAGAGATTTTTTCCCTATATATGAAAAATAAGATCTTTTAAATGATCCCCATTGATACATTCATAAACGCGAGCTCTTTTGATGACACTCTTCGTAGATTCATGCTAAATATCGCTATTTTTCAATACAAACACAAAAAGAAATGTGAAGTTATGAAATCAGAATTTATTGATTTTTTTCTTTCTGGACCAATGAATAGTACTTCATTATTTAGTTTTATATTTCCTAAGCTTTAATTTTTAGAATACAAAAGAAAAATAAAATAATACAAAGTTTAAAAAAGTTGTATAAATTTCAAATAGTAAAGTGACTTTTGGCCCAACCTATATGTAGCAAAAAAGTGCATAACCTTACTCTTTGCTACCAAACTTTTAGTATTACTGTTTAAACACCAATGTATTTCATAACAAAAAATATTGCTAGTATATACCCTACAATTAAAAACATCCTCGGTTCATTCTTTAATTATGAAGTCGGATCGAGCTACTGTCGCCAAGATATATGCAAGCAAATATCACATATGTATATGTAAGCTCGTTTAAAGCTTTCTCTGTTTGATATATAAGCAAAAATATTCCCCTCCCCCCTTCCCTTCCATGAATATATATTTTTGGGTCGTGATAATTGGAACTATTGGTAAAACGCGTTTCCAGTTTGTTTGTATAGAATCTACTTTTACCAAACATATTATAATAAATGAGTCATTAATGAATAAAAAAATATGTTTAAGTGAGATTTAATTCTTACTTTGCTTTTTTCTGTTGCTCCTTAAACTTTGACTGCTGCTTTTATTCCAATAATTAGATATCGTACTCGTTGAAAAATCGACGGATAGTACACAAAAATAGCGTCAATTAACAGAAAATTTTGGATATATAGCACCTATGACAAATATTATTTATTTATAATATATAATTCAATTTGAAAAATATTATTCTTACCTGAATATTTATGTTGTATTTTATAAAAACAGTTTAAAATCTTTCCAATCGATTATGACGCATGAGAATAATATGGTTGTATTTTTTTAAATCAGACAGTATCTTTTTATTAGGCCTTGGAACGTAAATGCTCTTTAGCGTTTATCCATCCATGAACAAAAAAATAAAAAATAAACTACGTTTAAAACCATAAATAAAATATTTATTGTTATTTTTTATATGAATGTTATTATTTAAAAAATCATACACTTTTATATGTACATAAATAGCTTTGAGGGTATATTTCTTTATAGCATTAACATGAAAATGGCCATAAGATGCACAATCGCAACATTAAATTTTATAAACAATAAATTTACTTTTATTAACAAATTAAATATATATGATATCATCTTCTTTCTAGTACATTTAACGAATCTCACTTCTACCAACATTACAAAGATGGACCAATCCAAGACAACACTATATTAGTATTAGACCCAGTCAACGGTTCGATAATTCAGTCGTGGGGTAGCAACAGTTTTTATATGCCACACGGCTTAACTGTTGATCGACACGACAATGTATGGATCACAGACGTAGCTATGCATCAAGTCTTCAAGGTATATCAATAATTATAGAATTTTAATACAGCAAATCTATCACGACTGATATTTTCAGTACTCTCCAAGTCACATATATCCTAAACTAACTCTGGGTGAAGCTTTCCGACATGGTTATCCAAGACGGGGTCGAGTTCTTCTGTGTATGCCAACAGCCGTCGCCATCGCCACTACTGGAGAAATATTCGTAGCTGATGGATATTGCAATAATCAGATTCTTAAATTTAACGCTGCCGGTGAATTATTGAAGGTCATGCCGAGACCACCAGAATTTTTATCATTAGAAGTACCACACGGATTAGCTCTGTTAGAACAATTAGATCTTGCTTGCGTTGCCGATAGAGAAAACATGAGAGTGGTTTGCCCGAGAGCTGGTCTTCATAGCTCTTTGCTAGAACCGCTGGGACAACCAGCTACAATTCAAGCTCCTGATCTTGGACGCGTTTTCGCTGTAGCCGCTTTAGGAGATTTGGTTTATGCCGTTAATGGTCCAACTTCTCCGATGATACCCGTACGAGGCTTTACAATCGATCCTAGATCAGAGACAATCATCGATCATTGGGAACCAGCTACAGTAAGATTCATTTTTTTTTAAATTTAACATAATTCTTTAATTACTATATTTATTATTTTATTTCAGGGATTTACTAATCCGCATTCGATAGCGATTACACACAACGGCTCGTTTATGTACGTCACGGAAATCGGTCCTAATAAAATATGGAAGTTTGAATTAATAATAGATAACTGATGATAACGTGCAAATAGAGGAGATAATGTTATACACAGCAATATCAGTAAACTAGAACGTATTGTATTCAATTCAAGAAGCAAAGTGTATATAATTGCAAGGACACAATAAAACTGTCAGTATTTTTACAGTTATAATATATTAGAAAAAAGACACGTAAAATTAAAAGTGTAAGAACAAATTTTTATTGATTTGTTAATTTGTTATATATTTTATTATACTGGTTATATACCATAATCCAAATAACATTATATTGTATTATATATCATATGAAATTTTTTTATAAATATGTTTTTAAACAATTTTGCAAATTTGTAAATTATATAATACATGCATAATATATTCTTGTAATTCCTTATACGTATTAAAACAAGATGTATACAAATTAAATTAGTTTTTAGAATACCTCACAATAAATTCGTCAAAAACAATTAATTGTTTTTTTCTTAAAGATATAAATAAAAATGTAATTAAGCAGTAATTAATTTATTTAATAATGATATATTAAAAAATATAAAACATAATATTACCGAGTATTAAGCAGTTCTCTTTTTGAAAACTTTCATCAACAACACCATCCCTAAATAAAAATAATTAATTTAAGATATATCGATAAATTATTAAATATATAATTAAATACTCACAAATAAATGTTGCAACAACCACAGCGATAATCAACCACAACCAGCATTTACAAGCTCTACTATTGTGCTCCTTCAACCTTTCGTGTTCAGTTGATAACGAGTTCATATTAGATTCTGTTAAATTAGTTGATGTTTGTAGTGCCTAAATAAAAATAGCAATAAATATACAATACATACAAATTAATTAAAATTAAAATATTATTTACTTCAGTATCTTTTTTAATAATTTTACTGGCTAACTGAGTTTGCTCTTTTAAATTTCTCGTCAGTAATAACATATTTTCGGCTACTTTTTCTTGCATGTTATGATGATATTGAAGAATACTATCCAAATCTTCAGTGCCATTAATAGCACTGTTATTCAATGGAGGCTTTGATATATTCCTATGCCGCAGTACATCTTCATTATCTGTTTAATTAAATTAGGAATTATATACAAAATATAAATAAAAAATATAAAATGAATATAGCACACCTGTCCCTAGCAGTTCAGATTTTAACTCCTTCGCATATTTAGCTGTCGTCTTTTGATGTATTTCCTTCGAGACTGTGTTTGTTTCTGTAGTTGTGGAAGCATGAGGTAAATGTTGAGCCGCAATTATCTATGGAATATATATTATTATCATCACACTATTTGAAATCAAATAGTGTAATGAAAATTGACTAAAACTTACCTTGTGGACGGGATTCTTTAATTTGGTAGTTTGTATCAATCCCTTGAGAAAAGTGTGTCTTTTATTATAATCCGCTAACACGTCTTTCGATGGTTTTCTAATAAAAATAATATAAAAAATAATTAAAAGTACAATTTAAAATATAAGTAAATATTCACTCACGAGGGCTGCCTTTGAAGTTCTTGCATCATCCCATCTAAGGCTTGTAGATATTTCGCAAGCCTCCAATCGGATGGTGAATGATCTTGAGCTAATTGTTCGCAGCATGTTAATAGTCTTCTCACGTCTACTTCGATCCTAGAGCGACGAACTTTCGGCGTTGCAGTCGGACTCGGCGCCACAGCAGTCATGTCACTGACAGATGTCATTAATGACGTTTATGTTTTTGTCTTAACACCGTGTTCTTTGGCCATGAATCTTTCATTTTTATGGTATTGATTTATTTTAAATACATACATTATTTAAATACGAATTTCAATATATTGCTTTTTTTATTATGTACTAATAATGTGATTTATTATAAAATTATGTTTTTATCGGTTTAAAAAAAAGTATTATATGAAAAATATGGTGACAAGACATTTTACCAAAAGACATTTCAATTATATTTAAACATTGATTAATCATGTTTTTTGGATTGTGGTGAAATGTCGTATGTTCAATTGTCACTGTGGTGAATTAATAATTTAATAATATAATTTAATAACTAATAATAATAATAAATAATAATATAATTTAATAACTAATTATATACACATTTAAAATCATGTTTTTTAGTGATCCTATAACTGTAATGAGACATTTCTGAAAAATGGGCCTTATGAATATCTCAGCTAAGTTTATTAGTTTATTGCCATGTCGTTTTTTGGGGGCACTAAAACTGCTAGCTTTAATCAGATTTCCATATAAAATCTCTAAATAATAGATCTTGTAAATATCTCAGCCAATTTCGTTTAACTATTTTGTCTTATAGTAGTGCCAATTCAAAAAAAATCTAAGAAAAAAAGTTAGTTATCAAAAATGTTTTTGACATCTACTCAAGACATTTTTATATTTAGAATATATAAAAATATACGTAATTCTTGCCGCCTTTTCCAAGATTATTAAAGTATTTTTTTATTTTTTGTTCATGTTTATATTATATTTTATATATATGTTTTAATTATATTTGTTTCGTGTATAAATAAATGAATTATACGCTTCATGAACAATGGACGGTATGCTTAAATTTTTTCGCAATATTGATTGCTTTTCGGAATCACTAAAAAATTGGCAATTTTATGTTTGTATTCCTGTTAATAAAACAATATTTTTTTCATTAATAAACTCTCAATGAACCAATAAACGGAATAGACTTGTAGAGCCAGTGAAGGCGATAATACTCACTCAATACAATTTTAAGAGTATGGCATGATCGGTTTTGTATAGTTATTTACTAATAAATGTAGAGCTTTTGTTAAAAATAGGTAGCTTTGAAATGTATTTTTGTATTCCTTATTAGTGTTAACAGTGTGTTATAGAGATTATTTGGATGTTAAAATGTTTGCTTCCTCTTGCAATAAAAAAATATATCTGAAGTTTAGTCTTATTCGAAATGTCCTCCTTTTTCACTTTTAGATATTATATTCGTTTGAATTAGGTTCAGGTTTGAACAGCAAATGAACACACACATACATACACCACGGCGTGAGTGTCGCGGGTAATGCAGTGAAGAGTAAGACTGGTAGTTTTGGAGCGTTTTATACTGCTTATTAAACATTATATTTATATTATTTATAAAAAAAAACACTTTTCAGGAAGCTAGTTGAGATGTATATTTGGGAGGGTGGTAGCTTAGGACACAAGCTGCGAATAGTCAGGCTTTTTTCTTTATTTTTAAATTGGAAATATAATAATGACATTTAGTATAAATAGCAAATTGATTACTTTGTGCAAATACATTAAATGTACTTACAAATAGTATTTATTGTATTGTATTTACGTAGTTTTCTTAATATTTTAATAATAAAAAATCGACTATGGCCAAAAAATTAGTTCTCAAGTTGATCCCCGGAAGTTTGTTCCGAAGTATACTTTCTGTAGATTCTTCACTTTTCTACCGAAAATGAATATCGAAAAACCTCAAGAAGATCAAGTTGACACAACTGATGACGAATATACTAAAAGCTATGCCGATATAGAGGTAGTTATTATTTTAATTCAATAATAACTTCTGCACAACTAGGTTATACAGTTTGATGCGTTTCAGTTTCGCTTTAAATACGACATTTAATTATAACATTCAGATTTTTGTGAGTCGTATAAAAATAAAACTTTGCTAATATTACCGCGCTTTATTAGTTTAGGATTACAAAATGGTAGTTGTAGTTGGATTATTGTAATAATTGTTACTTTTTCAACAATTGTATAATAACGTCGTGAAGCTTGCACTGGAACGCAGTCAAGTGTCATAGTGACGGACGTCCGCCATTTTGTTTGTTTGGTTTCGCGTTCCCGGCGTTGTGCGAGCATATTTCAATCTTGACTTAAACAATGGAAGACGATGCCATGGGTCACTCCGACATACTTTCGAGATACGAAAAGTATCTTAGGTACATGCAGATAATGGATTACATGGATATGATGGAAGGAGTTTGCGATTCTTCTGTGATTGAAATACACGAAAATGCTGCGAAGAGTAATTCTTGTAAAAATAACGAGAACTCTTTGAAGAGCAGATCGGAATCCGACGCAGACGAAGAAGAGCTCAGCGAAAACGATTTTGAATCTGACGACGAGAGCGAATTGAGCAACAGCAGTCTCACGTACATAACGCCTAAGAAGAAAGTCGATTTGGAAAATCCGTACAGGGGCCTGAAGGATTCTGGAAATCCTCTCGAAACCATGACTGATTTAGATTTCTTAAATTGCTATAAATTCAGCAAAAAAACAATATATGACGTGATGGAATTGATTAAGAATGGTCTTATAAAACATACGAATAGAGGATCACCTGTGCCACCGTTGATCGAATTGTTAATTACGTTGAAATATTTAACTACAGGTAAAATATTTATAATAATAAATTAAATAATTATATTGAATTTTTAATCAATATTATAGGCTCTGTTCAAAAAAATGCAATGAACGGCGTAAGTCAATCGACGATCTCTAGAATTAACACAAGAGTGACTAAACTTATCGTCGCATTGCAAGATCAATTCATCCGATTACCTGATAAAATGGAAGTGGATAAAAATAAAATGAGGTTTTACGAAAGAGGGAAATTTCCCGACGTCGTCGGCTGTATTGGTTCGACTCACGTTGGAGTTCGAGTCAAAGGCGTCAAAGATTACAATGCTGGTTTTATAAATGAAAATGGTTATCATTCAGTGAGAGTTCAAGTACGTCTTTCTCAATAAAAAAACATCTAGTACTCCATTCAAATTATATGATTTAATAATTATTTTTAGATCATCGTCGGTCCAGATTCTGAAATTATCGATATAGTATCAAAATGGCCTGGTTCTACCCATGAAAATAAGATTTTTTGTCTTTGTGAATTTAATCAACGCTTTGCGACTGGTGAGATCCAAGGAGTTTTACTCGGAAACTACGCGTATAATCCAACTACAGTTATAATGACTTGCGTGAAGCAACCTCAACACACGGGCGAATATTATTACAACGAAGCTCTCTCAAAAACGTACATGGCTGGAGATTGTATCACCGAATGGAAGAAGCGATTTAGATGCCTGCAAACGTTTTTGGCTTGTAAGCCACACACTCAACAGAATATTATACTTTGTTGTGCAATACTACATAATTTGGCTAAGTTGAACAAAGATCCTTTACCGACGGATGATGAACAATCGGTTATTAGCGAAGTCAAAGGGAAGAAAGACTATCCTAAAAAGAGAATTGAAGTTCCTGCCGTTGAAAACATTGCATTGATGGCTAGAGAAGAATTAATAAGAAAACATTTCCCTACTTATTATGGCAATCCTTCCATGTCTTACCTTTCACTTTAATATTTAAAGCGTTATTTATTAAAGAAAAGACATTCCATTCATATTAATACATTATGTTAATAATTATTCCAATAAATAAAAATTAATATTACCCGTTTCTTATTTTTTGTCTTGATATAAAATCTTATTTATTTTATTTTGCTTTGAGATTTAAATTAAAATTTTAAGGTTCATAGGCTGATGCTGGAAGATCAAGAAAGAATGCATTCGTTTAAAGCAGCAATCATGCAAAATAAGGATAAATTTAAAGGAAAGGTTATAATGGACATCGGTGCTGGAACTGGAATTTTATCTATTTTTTGCGCATTGGCTGGTGCTAAAAAAGTATACGCCGTGGAAGTCAGCGAAGCTGTAACAATAGCGAGAAATGTTGTCAAAGAAAACAACTTTGAAAATATCATTGAGGTCAATTTTAAGTGCTTAATTCTTCAGATAATTTAAACTTTTAAAATAAAAGTATTTCAATTTTAGATTTTTCACAGCAAAGTTGAAGACTTAGAGCTTCCTAATAACGAAAAGGTGGACGTGATTGTCTCTGAATGGATGGGTTTTTATCTTTTGCACGAAGGAATGTTAGATTCAGTGCTTTATGCGAGAGATAAATTTTTAAAGGATGACGGCTGTTTGTATCCTGAATCTGCTACTTTGTATATGGCAATGTGCAGGTATACAATGTGTGGGATATTATTTTTATTTCATGACTTCCAATATAATATTAATTTTAATTGTAATTCAGTGTGCCGTCAATGTACGATACTTGGAAGGACGTATATGGAGTAAAGATGGAATATTTCGGAAATGTATTAAGAAAAAGTAAAAATAGCAAGCCGGAAATTATGGAAGTGAACGAAGAACATTTACTATCTGATGAAGTCGCTTTGGCTTGGATTAATTTAAAAGATATTACTATAGAAGAACTTGATTGTTTTAATATGAAGCACGTCGCTTGTAATTTTATTTTTATTTTTATTCATT
The DNA here is from genome assembly GCF_051122295.1 of Plectrocnemia conspersa. Classification (NCBI taxonomy): domain Eukaryota; kingdom Metazoa; phylum Arthropoda; class Insecta; order Trichoptera; family Polycentropodidae; genus Plectrocnemia; species Plectrocnemia conspersa. The sequence continues at coordinate 11,389,916 of NW_028277172.1, forward strand.
TGAATTATATATATATTTTTTATTATAATTTAATAATTTTCAGGCACAAAGAAAAATGGAAATTATCAAGGCGTATGCATTTGGTTTGACTGCGATTTTGAATGTGAATATAGTGATGATTATCAAGTAACTTTATCCACGTCTCCGTTCAATAAAACTACTCATTGGAAACAAACTGTTATTGTTTTGCCCGAAGAACAAAAGGTGGAAAAAGGGCAACCAATTGCTTGGGAATTAAACATGAAAAGATCTGAAGAAAGCAGCAGGAGGTTATATTTATATAGAATATTTATATCATGTATATAGTAATTATCATATAAATTATTTTAGATACGATTTACAATTAACACTACTCGACGCTTTAGATGAAACACACCCTTTGCCTTGTGATTGTTACTTAACAACTTGCATAGTCACAAAGAAATACCTCCAAGAAAATCCCAAGGCGAACTCGAGAATTGAAGAAGAATGAATATTTTGATATACGTAAATATATTTTTTATTAAAAATTATATTTTTAAATAAATCTATACTAAAAATATTGTTTTATTTCACGTTTCCTTTGAATAACATATAAAATATTATTAAAAAATCAATGAAATAGAGATTAGATGTATAAAATATTTTTATATTTTTGCAGTTAAAATATATCCATTCAATTTGTGCAATAAATGGATATTATAATATACATTACTGTGTTGAAAAATCTTCAAGTTGTCTCGAAGATTCGGTTTAACTGCGAGATTCAAGGTGACTGCTTAACTGGATGAAGTGTAAATGGTTGTTTTGTCTGGACAATAAAGGTGTCAATTTGGCGTAAGCTCCACTGAATGGTTCGAGGCAGAACTCTCGTATAATTCCATGTCAGAAGCCAAGTTATACTTTTTTTAGTTAATTTGATCGTTCATTTTTATGACAGAGAAACGGCTTATATACAATGTAGAAATTAATAATCCTTCTCTCACCAATAGCTGGTTATACACGTACAGATATACCCGTCACGGGTGCCTGGCAGACAGACCTGTGTGTGTGTGATGAGAAAAGGCACAGATTTTTCTGCCCGTCACCTGCCTGCTACTCATGCTCAAAACAAAGGGATCGAATCTGCCCTCCAGATATCAGCTTCTGTTACGCTCTAGCGCTGTCAGTGAATTCGCATTTCGACGAATATACTTAAAAAATGTCATCTAGCGACAATAAATTGTTTTGGACAAGTTTCATAGAACTTTATAAATCTTTTATTTTATTTTTTCAAGTCTTTTAAGAGTTCTTTTTTAGATTTCATCAAGTCTTTTAAGAGATTCATATGGCTATATCGATGCTATTTTTTCAGACATTGCTTTACCCAAACTCTTCTACATTTTTTCTTCCAAACATATTAAATCACCACATATAGTTTTTGCTCTGTTAAAAGATATTAGCGTAAATAAGACTGATACCCAAGTTGAAGACAATTCACACGGTTCTGTTGCTCAGTAAAAAAGTGTTTAGCACATATAGTGAAGACAGCAAAAAGTGATTAATTTTTATAACAGAACAAAAGGCGGAGTTGATCTAGGAGACAAAATGATTCGTGAATATATTTGCATAAGTGCGACAATGCGGTGGCCATTCAAAATATTTATGCAGCTCATTGATATTATGCCTTTCAATGCCTATAAGATATGGATCCAAAAATATTTTGAGTGGCGAATCAAAAAAGTATTTCATATGACTTCTATTGGTGCATTTAGTAAAAAAAAATGCAATTGAACGACAGCAGAACGCTTATTTGCATAAACCGCAAAAGTCAGCGATAGAATTATTCGTGAAGACTTTTGCCCTAGAATATCTTACTACATCGTCTTTGCCTAGTAGTACTCGTAATATTAGACAAAGACGTAAGTGTAACTTTTGTTCTGGAAATAAAATTACGCGTGTATCGTGTTAAGTTTGTAACAGAGGTGTGTTATATGCAAAAAGTAATAAAATTAGAAATTTTAATTTATTATTTTTGTATGTTATATGTTTATAGATGTATGTTTTATTTTAAGTAACTTAGGTTTAATTTTTATAGTGTGCACCGATGACGTTACGCGTGCTTCGCGACGTCATCGGTGCGTGCAAAAATAATGACAAATAGGCATAGCATGGTCAGGTTCTACGCTTGATTAAAAATATTTCGGTCTCTTAACAATAAAAAACGTAACATTTATTTGTAATTGTTAAAAAATGTGTTCGGTATTACCCCGTCAACAGTAATATAATAATTGTTTTATGGCCATAACTGTCAAACTGAAACTTCAACTCGTTTGTTTTGGACACTAGTAAAATGATCCATGACGCTATATTTCTATTATGGGATTATCCTATCAAAACAGAATCATCTCATCCACAACAAGTACGTATTTATAAAATTAGTAGATGTAATCAGAACTACAATATAATGAATTGAATTATTTCTACCATGTGTGCAGGATTTTCAACAGCTTGCGAACGATCTAGATTCTTATGAAAAAGAAATATTCTTAAAAATAATCAAAATATCAAAAACACACGGGTTGATAAAGAGATTTATAAAAAAGTATTCATTTGCTTCGGGTGAACAAGTTCATCGCCGACACAGTAAGTAAATATAATAATACAACTATTATTTTATATAAATAATTTTTGCCTTTATTTTAGATAAATTCATATATTCAAGATCTGGATTATATGTCCAAGCTTTGAGCGAAGGCTTAGACGAAATTCTAGTACCGTATCAAGAGAGTTTAGTCGATTTAGAAAAACATGCATTGAACAATCCTAATCTTACGCTCTCATTCGTATTAGGCATTGCGGAAAAACACAAATATTTTTTAAATACTATAACCAGATTGCTGTTTAGTATTAAAGAAAATAAATTATATGGTTGCCAGATACTAAATGTGCTTCAACAGTATTCTTTAAATGGAGACAAAGAAACTTCTTCAGCTATTAAGAAGTATAAATATAATTTATATTCATATTATTTTGTATTCATTTCATATTAATGTATATTTTAGATTGATTTGTATAGTACATAGAGTATTTTATGAACAACTTTGTGCGTGGATGTTATATGGAACTATAAAAGACTATCAAAAAGAGTTCTTCATTCAAACAGTAGAAAGAATACCAGTATTATCTCCAACTGTCAATATTACTAAAACATCTTTACAATCTAACGAAGAAACTTCTGCTTTATCACTGGTATGAATGTTTATATGTATTTTAATGCATTATAAAAATAAAGTAGTATTATATATTTATTTATTTTTCAAGGATATATCTAATAAGCAAGAAAAGAATATTGATTATGAAATTAATGCTATTATGTTGCCTCATTATATACCAATATCATTAGCTCAAAATATTCTATTTATCGGCAAATCTGTTGTACTTTTTGATTCGAGTCCGGTAGAAGCTAATAGAAGTTCTATGAAATTTTTGTCCATAGAAAATGATTTCAGGAAAAGGTATTATAATATTATGTGATAATTCGTCGATTTGTTTTTAATAAAATATTTATGATATAGATTTACAATTTGGGGAAATAAAGAGGAAGTGTTCCATAAAACAATACAAGAACTGAAAAATATGGATAACTTTGACATTTTCAAATTGAATATGTTGGTAGATGAAATAAAATCGTGTGTGACAGAGGTACTTTATATTTATTTGATATCATTTTATAACATATTTTGATATCCATTTTTTTATTTATAGCATTTATGGATAATGGCCGGAGAAGAAGCTGGTGTTATGCACGAATTGCAGTTGATGAAAGATTACTTCTTAGTGGGAAGAGGTGAACTTTTCTTAGAGCTGCTCCGATTGGCTACTCCATTGCTAAATTCTCAACCGACATCAGTCTCGACTAGAGGTTTATTATCATTTAAAATAAAACATTTATTATTTACTGTATTATGTATAAAAATTATGTATGATTTCAGATTTAAACAACGCTTTTAATACTGCAGCAAGGGCTGTATTTTTAGGAAATAACAAAGATATTGAAAAGTTCAGTTTTAGCATACCCTTCAATAAACCGTTAGGTTCTGATAGTTTCGTGAACAATTATGAATTTGGTGTATTAGGTAGTTATATATTTCAATATAAAATAGTGTAGTGAGTTATATTAATAATTTTTAAATGATTCTAGACGGTTGGTCAACAATCACATTGAAATATAATGTAAAATGGCCTTTGCATTTATTATTTACACCTGATATACTTCAAAGGTACAATGAAATATTTAGATTTTTACTTAGATTGAAAAAAACCCAACACGATTTACATGTAATGTGGCGAACATTCAAACAAACTAGGAAATATGGGTATGTATTTTATTTTAACATATATTCAAAATTTAATTATCCGACATCATAACAACATATTTTAATTAAATATAAAGAAGTTTCACTAAAACAAATTTATGTTTTTTTCATAGAGGATCTCTCTGGCAGCTTCACAACAAATTGATGTTTTTGATGGACCATCTTCAACATTATCTCCAAGCTGACGTTTTAGAAAGCAATTTTTCAAAACTGAAGTTTGACGCTGAAAAAATTAAAGATTTCGAATTATTAAAAACGGCCCATAACATATTTTTAACCGATATATTGAGTCAATCGTTTCTTTTAATGAATCCGGTAATACTTATATATAGTTATGCTCTCCTTATTTATATTAAAATATATTATCTATTCTTTTTTATAGACCAATGATGATGCAAGATGTGGATATATTGATTATCAATTAAATCCCGTTTTATCGAACATTATGGAATTGCTTCAATTGTGCGATTCAGTCTGCTCTATAGCTAATGATATTAAGAGCCACCAAGATGAAGCATATTTAGTTACTGGTTATACGCGAAGGTATAAAATAATTTATAAAAATATTTATGATTTAATTTAATTCATAAAACATGCTTGTTTCAGATTCGATTGCTTAGTTAAGAAATTGTTGCAATTATTAACAGCACTACGTACACAACCTTGTGGGACGCATTTAGCTCGCTTATTGATGAGGCTAGATTTTAACAGATGGTTCAGTAGCACTGCCCAGCTAACACAATCTGTTAGTTTAATGTTGTAATAATGTAATATATTTCTGTATAATTATATTTATAAAAACAGTATTATATTAATATTAAATTCTGTCTTATTGTTCAATACAATACCATATTAAATATAACCCTAATGTAGCTATCTTCATATTTATTTAATAAAAAAATATACGCTGTACTGTAGTATATATGTATACATACTACATTTACATACATATTATAACTAACGTCTAGATGTGAAATTTCAATCAAAGAAAATAACGTGCTAAAAATAAATTTAAGTGATATTCAGTTATATAATGAAATATTATTGCACTGTGATGATTCCATGTATGGCGAGAGATTCTCAAAACTTGAAATAATAAAAGTTATCTTCAGTTCATGATGCCTCAAGAAAGAATAAGCATTATTGCACTTAATTCTAATAAATTTGAAATATCACAGATATAAAGACTTGCTGTAGTACTGCGCCACATAGTGTCCAAGTCATCTTCTAAGATCGGGTTGTACTCATGGAATTCTGGTAACTGCTTAGTGCGAATTATCTATATATTTTTTACTTTGTTATAGGTTTTATTTATATTCTTAATCTTGTAATGAACGTTTACATAAAAAAAACGACGGGCGTGGTACCTACTCTCAGATACAAATCACGGGCAATCAACGACGACTACAGCGAAGACTCTCGAACTCACAAGATAATGACATCTACATTTCTCTGTAAATATTTATCACATCACTCAGCACCAAACCGGAAATATTTTATGTTTAATGCATGATTTGAAAAGAAAAATAGTTATTTATATTTTGTAATATTTTATCATTCATCCTCTTTATCACTAATGGATTGTATATGTATGTACATGTATTTATAAATGTTAAAGTATCTTAAATTTAAATCATGAAAAAATACTTGGTATATGTTTTTATAAAATATATACATAATAATCTTAACAGAATAATAAGTGATTTTTTCAAAAAAATATTAAAGTTCCCTTAGGTTAATAGTTAGCCACTATAAATAACAATCTAACAATTGACTGATATCATATTTTACCTATTGATTTTGATAACAGCTGTGTTAATTCCTTATCTTTTAATTAAAAAAACCTGTACATAAATCAGAAATAAAAATTAAAAGATAAGAAGTGTAAACGTGTTAGTGTTGAAATTCGAAGTGGTTAAATTTATAATAAGAGCTTTCCTCGATTAAATACATATACAAAGTATAAAAAAATTGACACCATTCATCATCATGACTGTGTCATATTTCATTATTTACCCAAAGTCGGATTATCGGACGCAGAAGCCAGATTTTTTCCGATTGTTTATTCGGGACGACTTGCTCTGCTACCGTAAGCAAATGTTTGCTTTAAAGTTTGTGGGTGTGTTTATGGTGTTTGTAGATCCTCACCATCAGGTGTATAATAACAAGTTAATCACACACGTACACCACTTGTGCATATATAACGCGTGTACACCAATCAATTATGATGTAAAAAATGCGCAATGACAATATTGAACAAAACAACTTTCATCAGAAGATGAGCAGCTTTTTCGAAAGTTCCGTAAAAAGAATCCTGACGCCTGAGATTATTAAAAGGCGCATTGTTCCTTTTACAATTACGCAAAAATGAGACGGCATGATAAACATTGAGTGGTAAAAGTGGGACAAAGAATTTCGAAAAGGGACCAAGGGCCTTAACCCTGACACAGCCGTTTAGTTTTGATAAACATTTAATTGTATCTTTCAATATAATGACTACATCCATTTCGTCACATTTTTAATAATATAATTTGTATATAATAATAAATCATTTTCAGATCAAAATCTCATGATTAAATATTAAAAAAAAACAGACTTAAATATTAATATCTCATCACATTAATGTGATTGAAAAACTAAAATGTAGAAAAAGTTTATTTCAAGCAATTAATATTAATAGAAGTACGTAAAGTGTAAAATTGCTAACTCCTTACATGAGAAACAGAAAACTAAATAGACAACTTGAAAATAGAAAAATAAAACAATATCTTAATTTTTCTAATATGAAATTTTGGTGTTTAATTGGAGATTTTGGAGATAGCAATTTTTTAAAGCATGTGTATTACAATTAAAGGTACAATGTGACATTGTAAAGTCATTTTCACCCAAAATTGGATTTAGCAAATTAACACTTTAAGCAATCGATATGAAAGTTCATTTCAAGTACTCTTTCTTTATGTATATATTTAGGTTTTATGTATCCTATTTTAAGCGTAATACAGATTCCATCAATATATAGAAAACACATGCAATAAAGCCTCTTAAGATATTTAAGATTAATTGAGGAGCTAGAGGGCACTGTGAAGCTGGTGTAATCACTTACGTGCAGTATGTGTACCCTTAAGTCGTTATTTTTGAGCTCCATATTATTTTTTACTTAAATTATGTGTTGGTTCGCTTTTAAACGTTACCGAGCGTTTCCATTGTGACGGCGACGGCACGATTTTATTGCCTTTGGCGCGGATTTTCGACTTCTGAGAAGTGATAATTGTTTTTGCGCCCACCTATTGACTAAAATTCGGTTTGAATATACTTTAACCAATACTCTCATTTCATATCAAAAGTCTGTAGAATATCAGTAAAGATAGCTATAATATTTTTAAAACATAGTGGTAATATCCAAATGCAAGATGCGATGTTCGTCTGTATTTCTTCTTCAGCTTATTTTCCCTCAGAGTTGAGTCAGCTTAGTTTGTATTTTGGACTTAAAATAATGAATGCTCTATCACTATAATTAGTTTTAGAACATTCATTAGTTCATGTTGGGTCTGGTTAGTTAGTGTAGGTTAGGTTTTGGTTTGAACAGTAAATGTACGTTTCGCAATTGAGTTTCATAGACATTTTAGAGCAGCATATAATTTCACTAGCGCCTATCAGTTGAAGTATATTTTTGTTAATAGAAATATATATCTACTGGTGAAAATGAATTTAAGCCCCACAAGCGAATTACTACGTATAGAAAAGTTTAAGTCATATGATTTTACTAGCACGTGCCAGACAAATTATGTATCTACCGGTGAAAATGTATTTCAATATAACTTCACTGAAATGATATATAATATTTTTAAAAATATTTTCGAGATAGATTCGAGACTGTTTTTTTTAGAATTTTTTAGACGGATTACTCGAGAATTTCTGGTTTATGTAGAATCAAGGACGTTATTTAAGCTTTTTTCAGAGGGGGGGGGGGAGCAAAAGTTAGGCAGTCAACAGTCTTTTTCATTATTTTTATTTCATTAAAATTAAAATAGTATTTAATTGAATAATATGCATTTTTCTGGTCAAATTTCAGTTGGTGCTAATGCCCTCAACTACCCCGATCCCCAAATGACGTCCTTATACCTTATCCTTACATTTTCGGTACAAAAATTAATATCATATTTGTATAAATCCGCATCTTCTGATATTTACAATTGAGTAATATTGAGCAATTTTTACGATTATTTCTTTCATCGTATAATCGGGACTAAAAATATTGCCAAATCAAGGCTGATTTCATGAATAATTTCTTATATAATGTAGTATTTACTATGTTTATATTTTTAATTGTTATTTTTTGTACAGAAATGTTTAATAAATATTCTTGAACTTGTTAAAAAAATATTTATCCCTTGCACATTGGTAGATTGCCAGTACAGTGGAGGTTTTAGTCAGGAATTCGAGCCAGAACTGAACCGAAAACCATTATTTTTGTATATATATATATATATATATATATATATATATAAAATAACATCTGTTTATTTCGGTTCGGTTCATATTCAAGCACGCAGCCACAAAAAATGGAACAAATTATGATTTTTAAAGAAATCAATTTTAATCACAAGTGAACAAACACAATCATCTAGTGAAACATCCGATAAAAAGGTATACGATTTAGAGGATTTTTTAAGAAGTAAAGAATTGGCAATAGAGATACAGATATATTCCTATTTTATTTTTATTGAATAGCTTTAACCAAGTACAAAGATTACACAGGAATAAATATTTTTTAGAGTTTTGGGAGAAAAATAAAAATACATATCCTCATTTACACAAAATTTCAATGGTAGTTTTAGGAGCTCCAGCAACACAAGTTAGTGTTTAAAAATCTATCTCTGGCCTAACAGTTATTTTTATTATACCTTTAATTAATTATATATAAAATTATTATTTATATTATATTATTGTATCAATTATTTTGTTTGCTTATAAACAATAGAATAAATAAAATGTTTTAAAATATGGTAGAAAATTATATTTTAATACAAATAAAAACCGTAAAAACTGATATTTATTCCGGAACAAAAAAATAACGGTTTGATGCCTTGGTTTTAGTCACCCCCAACAAAGTTGACCGGTTCTATAAGAAACGCATGTCTGCAGCAGGGTTAGACCGCTGTTAGAAGCTGCTACATGTGGAAGGGGCTCGGATTGAAGCTGTCATCTTGGTGCACACAACTCAATCGTGCCGGGACCATCGTGGTCGCCGTGCGTTCCGTTTGGTCGCATTGGCGCCAAATCGACGACCAAATATCTCAAGTGCCTAGAATATAATATAAAATACTACTACTTTAAACTTTGTGCATTGTGATATAAAAACAATCGATTCCAGTTTGACTCTAAATACGTTTTGTGTTGTTTGATTTTGTTCCACGAGAAATGAAAACGTCCAGAAGGGAGATGTGACGTATGCGCTGTGCTTGTAAAAGGTGAATATAGCTTTATAACTAAAATAATTCCAGAGTAATAAAATAGTATGTTATGGTAACATATATGATAAACTTTCAACCTCTGATCCTTGTATTTGTCATCAACACTGCTCGTATATTATTATTTTATTACTCTATTTCCAATTAAAATTAATTAACATGATAAATAACAAAATTTAATTATGTATATATGCAATCTAAATTCCTTGCTTATTAGTTTTTGTAGTATTGAATTGTCTGAAAGATGTTTTTAACCAAAATTATATTTTGACGCAAAATTTCAAACGCTAAAGTAGTCGATCTATTTTTAACCCTTTCTCTTTTTACGCAAAGAGAGAAGGACATAAATGTCTCCCCAGTTAGATTTATTTTTATTTTCGAATCGATTCGCTTTAGCTCGTATCGCGTTTTCAAAGAAGTCTTTAGGCATGCAACGTTAAATTTAATTTATATAGATACATAAATCTAGTATAACTCTTACAAAATCAAAGTTACAGAACAAATTTATTATTATAATACATAGTTTTATGTAAATAAAATATTCGAAAATATTGTTGTATCTTATAAAAACACATACAACGTAACTTTATTTATATGTAAAGTCGAGTTTGTGTTTCAAATATGGCAAATATTTTTTATTTTTGTGGATAATCATTTTTAATTTGATGATTTTTATTGCTTATATGTTATGCTAACGATAAGGAATTTACATTATTTCAAAGTGAACTTCATGAATTTGTGATACAAATATTAAATGAAGTATTTGTTAAAAAACTATTCATGCTATCAAAAAACTAATTACAGTGTAAGACGAAATGTATCTATGTTACCTAAAATTATAATTTTAAGAACATACTGATAAACAATTATATTAAATTTATTAGAAATGAAATATTTTCTACTTAAAAAGTCATTATTTATAATTAAAGTCTAATTTTACTGACTATTAAAAATTAAATATAGATTTTTTTGTAAAATAACTTTAAATTGAATATTTATTATTGCTTATATGTTATGATAAAAATTAAATTGACGATATCCAAAAATTTTATTTTTAGATTTTTCCAGAGGATAAATACTTTTGGAATATATTATTTTATTGTCCTTAGGTATGATATTATTTTTTAAATATATATTTCTGGGATATATATATAATAATAATATTGATTTAAAATAATGATACGAACAGTTTTTAGGAATGATTTATCTAGTCTAAAATATGTTATTTCTTAAGATTTGATAAATACATGTATACTTAAAAATAATTTAAAGAGCCTAGCTTTTTTTTAAATGTGTTGAGCGATAGTTTTATAACGTAGTTAAAGTAAACTAAAACAGGAAAGATTATACATAAACAATAAAGAATAGTTTACGATGAAAGTTCTAAACAGATCGACGTTTAATAGACGTTATAAAATTCTAAAATTATGTAGTTTAATGTTTGTGTATTTGAGGTTAATATGTTATATGTATAAAAATGAGCTTTAATTATTCTATTAAAAACTGTGTGTTAAATTTGCATAAACTTTAGATATATGCTATCGTTTTAACATAGCAAAAATTTAATATTCAATATATAAATATTAAAAATATGTATATTCTTTTTTAATTTACAATTAATAGGTAGTATTTTTTTGATAAAACAGTATAAATTTAACCTAATAAAAAAATACCAACGCGATAGATCAATGGTGTAAGTCGGTGATTAATACCTGAATGACCTGTATTAGAATATCATATGGACCATCATATTTTTCAATTTCTATCGTACTTAAGAGATCAGAATTAGTGATTATTATTTAATTATAATTCCAATCGATCATCACAGATTAAGTTTTTTTACATTTACCCAATCTTGCGGATGATTATCGTGACGAATAATTAAAATATAATATAAAATCGACCTATACTCCGTTTCTTTTAACAGAGTCACTTTGAGGTCTATCCATTTCGTCATTATTCATAAGTGAAAAAGAGATAACAAATTTGCTCTAAAGTATAAGATGCAGATGTAGGTTATTTTAAATTTTCTATATTTTGATATCTGTATTTCCGTATTCTTCAATATACATATGTATGTATATGTGTATATTGAAGAATTTTTGTTGTTCGCAATTTTCGTTTGCGCAAATATCACCGAACCGCATAGACTATAATAAATAAGATAAATGTTATTGATTTACAAACTTTGATTTCAGTCTGGTGTATCACCACTAACCTAGTAGTTGTTGATTGTAGATTTACAATTAATAAATATATAGCTTCTCGCATGTCAAGCGAATATCTTAAACGTACTTAATGTTTCAATATCTCATTACATTTCTCAATCATCGCTAAAGCTACTGCGCCTTAATTGCAGGTAATTAAATCGCATTTATCACACGATTCATCCATAATTATGTTATTTAAATCACATTTACTGAAGAAAGCGCTCGAAGATCGCTCCATATAGAGACACGCCTCGAGTGTTGCCCATTGCATTATCCAGGGATTGTAACCGGTTTACTACAACAAATTCAATGCTTGCAAATCTTCTTACCTTCCATACATAAAACATGAGGCGTGAGCCGCGGAATTATCACATCTTCCAGCCATTCTGAAAATATTCACGCCATGCCGCGACACTAACAAGCCATTGTTCTGCCAAAGCTACACCCATGGCGTCTTTCGAATAATTTATTCTTACATTTATAGAAACGAGGACAGTACATATATAGATCAAATTATCTTATGTTAATAACTAAACAAAAATTAGACTCTCTTGAGACTTGAGTGGTGCAATAAATTTATCTTGTATGTAATACATTAATACTCTTGTGTGCATCCCTTCTGAGAAGCGTGCTTAGACGATTGGGCCCTTGAAACGATTTTACCCACCCTTCTAAAGTTTCACGCGATGCGGGACTTATTGAGGGTGCAATCGAAGGCCACCACAATGTGTGTTAAAATAATAAGATAAAACACATCAATTGGGCGTGTGTTAATTGGTTGGAATTGGTGTTGTTTATGGTTATTCGCTGAGTGCGTTTGCACAGTGCTCATAAACATTGTTGTTAAACATCAGCGAAGAGAAAACACAATTAACGATTTTGTACTCGAGCAAATATAATTAAAACTCATTTAAAGCGCATGTGGCGTTTGTGTGGTTTCAGAGACTTTCAATTATTCATGTCTGCTTACCATTTCAATTGAATGCTTATAATTATGCTCATAATCAATCATTGGACAATGAAAGCTTTTTTCAGATGTGATAATTAGTCATTCGAAATTGTTTCGAACCTTCAAATTACTACACGACACGAAAACTCTTGATATATACTATGAGATTTACTTCTAGAAATGTCAACAATATGGTTTTCATTATGTATGGATCGTATATATGATAAAAATAGAATTGTCTTATTGATTCATAAGCCTAGTAAAAAATCGATCGATGGTGTTATGGATACAAGCAAAATATGATATATAAAGTAATAACCGTTTACGTGACCAAACGCTGACCTCTTGTTAGTTGTATTTGATATAATTTTTCTTGGGCGTAACTTAACCTTTAGTAGTCTAAAGGCATGTATATATTATATGTCGTGCCCAAAATGGTTTTACCATTACAGTTCAAAGGCACATATTTTTTGAAGCCATTTTAGATGACTTGATGATAAAATTTCCAGTATTTTATTTCATTAGTTACTCAGCAAAAAGATTCAGTGATTCCTAACATTTTTACCTGGATTGTTAAATTACTAAAATTCATCGTAAAATCTGTTATCCATCGATGGAATTTTGAAACGATTTTTTTATCAATCTGTACCACCCGCTTAAAATCCAGATGTGTGGATTTTAATCCATGGTTCGCAATCTAAAAAAATTGTTTTTACATTTATGTACATATTTTCTTTAAATTAATTAAATTACTGTTTTTAATTCAACTCAATATTTAAAACCATTTTTTTTGAGAGCATTAAATTAGATCTATAACACTGAATGTTTTATTTTAATCAAGAGTAGTCCTTCAGTTGTACGATACATTGTTCATGTTGAAGGATATCATATATATAAGGTGTTCCAACGTCAGTTTCCGAAGATTTAAAAAATAAAACACAAATTTTAAGATACCTGCGGATTTTTTTAATAATCGATCATTTGATGTATGAAAAATCTCTGAACCTTTAGCAGCAGCCGATTCTTTCTATGTAATTTTTTTGTACGTTTCGGGCGGTATCTCGGCTATAACTTGGCGGATGTTGAGTTTTAGGTGCTCAAACGGCGTTAAATCGCATGATATTGGGGACTAGTTGTCCCCCCTCCTTTAATTTTTTTCAGAAAAATGCATGTCATTTAATGAAATATGAATCTTAATGAAACCGAAATATTAAAAAACAACCACTGACTGGTCATCTTTTGCCCCCCCCCCCCCATGAACAATCTGAAATGACATCCCTGATTTTAAATCAGTAATTTTCGGGCTATCCCTCAAAAAAAATCTATCCCGAAAATATTTTTAAGATATGTCATTTCAGTGAAATTATATCGGAATACATTTTCACCGGTAGATATATATTTTTACCAGTGAAAATATAATTTATATTATAATTTAATAGATATGTTGATATTGGAATACTATGTATAAAATAAATAATCATACAATGAAAATTAATGTAGACACAGTTAAAATGCCCATCAAGATAAGATCTAAGGTTTTGATATTTGACCTAGTTAATTCAAAACTATTTAATGTAAGAGGTTTAACCGTGTGCCTTGAATTTGTTTTTTATAAATATCTGTTGCTGTGATCTCAACTAAAATAAGACGATCTTTGAGTAAAAATTATGTGTTCGTGCATGTATTGTTCTTTCAGGTAGTAAATGGTATTTTTAATGTGTAGAAATATTAATTTAAGTTCGTCCGAAATATTATTTTAAAAATTTAAATAAAAGATTGAACATCCCTTACTTGTTCAATGCACATTTGCATCTTCCATCACGCATTCGTCCACAAGGCGCATTTGCCGCAATACATTATTGAGTCATTAAAAAGAAATTGAGGCAAAAATACTACAGTATCCCTCCAAGCATTTTCACATTTTTTTTATCAATAAATACAGCAGATGGCACATGTGATATAGCCGTCTAAATCTTTTTCGCAAATGTCACGTTCTTCAATACTTCTTGAAGGCATTGTGCCATTGAAATCACAATTTTATTGTGTTCCTGTACGCAATTGATTTTTTTTTCTAAAGCAGTACGTTCACAATGAGGAGAAAAAGGACGCGTATGCCATTCGAATGGTAAAGAGGATTATAATGTCTGTCCGTCCATATGGCGTGCTTCGAGCGCTCTTCAAAGATCCCTCTAAAATAATAAATAATAACTGTTTATCATTTTTTCACGTGACTTTGCAACACGAACAAACATCCCGTTTTGAAGCAAAGTTTAAAACGCAAAAAGGTACTTTCCAGACTTGCATAAACATAACACTCCAAAAGCAAACATAAATATTTGCCAACGCGATAAGAGACTCGCCGAATTATTGTAGCTGTTCTTAACTTTAATGTCAACTGGGTTATCATGCATTGTTATCATAAACGCAGAAGAATCTTTCCTAAACATGGAATGTCATCGCACTGCGGATTTTTGAGAACCACCGGTCCAAAACTTCTATACCTGCACAACACAATGAAACCATGCATCGACGCACATGTGTCCATACACACAGTCCTGGTTTTCTTTTTTGAAATTATCTCAACCAGTCCTAATGTCTTTCTTAATACATCTTAATTTACCTTAAACTACCTAAATGCTTGCGGGTACGTTTATCGCACACAATAGCATTTTTTGCAACTTACTATAATTTACGTAACATATTATTATGAAGACTCATATTCTCAACATGTGTGTTCTCAGGATCGTATTTCAATCCAAATGAGATGGTTCTGTAGTGTAGAAAATTAGTAATTGGAAGCATGTGTGGTTCAGAAAGTGTTTTCACATAAATGTGTTGTTCGTTGCAAATATTTTAAGTGCACCTGTGTGGTTCTTTACTATGAAACTAAACAAACATATGCACTTATGTGCCTTGGTTATCTTTTAAAAGGAATTTTAATTGCTTTGAAAAATGAGATGCTTAATTAATCATCAAAAGAGCGAATATATATATTATTGTATTAATAGTTGGTAATAGAATTAAAGCGATAGAACGATAAGAATTGAATGAAGTTTAAAAATATCCGCATTTATTAAAACACTCCTTTATGTTTCTAATCATAATATTGTTTTATCTACTCAGGGTGTATTATACTTATACTTATAAATAAAATATAAAATAATCTTTTACATTTATATATAAGGTATAGGTCGATAATTTAACACAATCATTTATTGTTCATTGCGTTTCGTATCTTTGCGAATACTAGCTTTTAATTTTAGGTTTTTATGAATTTAACTTTACATTGATCATTAATACCAACACGAATGTAAGTCATTTAGTATGATGCTGCGGAATTTACTGCAATTATGAGTCTGCAAAAATACATTGTAAAGACTCACTCAATGTTGTAAAATTCTAGAATTATACAGTACTTTTATGCCATAGATATGAAATTACTAAATTTATAAGCTGGTTCAAATTTCAGCTTTTATAAAATATAAAATACTATAATGGCTTTTTAAAAAAAGTTTTTTTTTCTTTATAAAATCGAATCGTTTTTATATTCGTTTTCATATTTTTTTACGGCTAATTGTGTAAAAATATATTTAATCGTTTTTAACTATTCTCTATTAAAATATTTGTGCAAGAATTCGTTCATACTTGTAGTAAATATTTAAAAAAAAAAAGTTTTTGTGCATTTTAACAACGCAGGTAGTCATTTTTTCTTTGATATATATTTGCATTTATCTAATTAAACATAATTTAAAAAATCAAAAACATTAATTAAAAATAGATTACATTGTCTTGAGTTATAAATGCATATTCGCATTTTCATTTCAAAGCTTTCATTATATAACATATAAAAATCAAAATTATAGTCTAATTGAATTTATTTTAATATATTCAACTGTTTTAATGTTATAGTCAGGGCCCTGGGAAAACAATGATTCCGGACCTCATGACAAAAATGGCATTTTATTTTTTAAAATCGTAATATAATTTCTTGAATAAATAATAATAGGTACGGGTTAACCCTTTCTATGCTACAAATAAATATAAAAATTAGCCACCGTTGCGACATATTTTAATTAGGCATTAAAAATATCTACTCATATTTACTTAATAATTAGTCGTGTTTTCATTCCTGCTCAGTGTTGCCATATAGTGAATTTCCAGTCCAGGTCAAAAATAATAACATTGTGCCATCGCGATGAAAACGCTCGATTATTAAGAGTAAGAATCATAACAATATTACGAGTAAGAATCGAATAAAGCACATCTAAACCAAATTTTGACCAATAGAAGAGCGCAAAAAACAATTATTACTTCTCAGAAGTCAAAAATCCACGTCAAAAGCAATAAAATCATGCCGTCACCGTCGTAGTGGGAACGCTCGTTACCGAGCGTTCCCACTGCGACGGCGCCGACACGATTTTATTGCTTTTGACGTGAATTCTTGCCTTCTGAGAAGTGATAATTGTTTTTGCGCTCTCCTATTGACCAAAATTCCGTTTGAATATATTTTGATCAGCCCTCTTATATTGTAAGTCCATAGTAATATCGGTTAGGATAGTTATCATATTTTTAAAACATAGTGTAATATCGAAATGCAGATGAACTATGGAGCATTATGTGAGATGTTCATCTGTATTATTCTTCCGCTTATTTTCCCCTGAGAGATGAGTTGGCTTAGTTTATATTTTGGACTTGACCTAATGAAAGTTCTAAAACTTAGAACTTTCATTAGGTTAAGTTTGGGTTTAAACACCGAATGGATGTTTCACAACTGTCAAATTGAGTTTCATTGACATTTTAGAGCAGCATATTAGCGCCTATCAGTTAAATTATATTTTCGCTAGTAGAAATATGTATCTACTGGTGAAAATGTATTTGGACTACACTAGTGAAAATATATCTTAACTGAAAAATACGCATTCACTGTAACATTTATACTTCGCATGTAAATAAATAATTGTCTGTTTTATTGAAGGCAATTTATTCTGTTCTGTCGTAATATAAATACAACACCAACAACGCACAGTATGTTTAAAAAGTTTCGTTCTTGCGATTTTAATCTTTAAAATGAGCCACGTGATGGATAATAATGGTTTAAAAACTGGGTGCCGCATGAATTTAAATGAGCATCAGAATAGAATTCGTCTAGAAGCTAATCTAACAAAGGCGAATTTTTTTTACATAGTATTGTTACTTGTGATAAAAAATTGTCAATCGATTACAGTGAATGTCTACTGTAGCCAATTGGATTAAATTATGAGGGAGCTTGCGATTAATTAGTCGAGATTGCTCAATATAGACAAGCAACGTTGCTCAAACTACAGAAGCTGAATTTAGAAACTCTGTAAGGAAATCTTAAGGCTGATTTTCCTGCTGTTTTACTTGGCATAATAACACTTAGTAGGGAATTCTATAAAAATGTTTAAAAATATTTTTTTCTAACATAACCATGTAGTAAGTTATATTTATACTTGATTTATTACCTTGCTTGTTAACTACCGTTAGGGTATGTTAAGCCAAGTATAACTACAATATAAATATACCGCAGTTGTTCTTTAAATAATTTCTAAACTGCTCGCCGAGTGTTAGTTAACAATATCATCAAGAAACATTTAAATTGAGGGTCAACACTCATAATGAACATGTCAAGCAACTGCTCACGTTCTCACTTAATATTAATGTATTTTAAATTGATAAATACAACTTTTACTGGCGTTCAAAATGAGCAACAATAGCAGATTGCAAATTTATTTCAGTCTCCCGATTTTATACTATGTCTAAGGTAGCATAATTGTGTTGTTAACAAAACTTGGTTTCGTTGACCACCTGCTCCGAAAGAGCAGGTGCTTTTTTACCTCCAATTCTACGCGAGTGTGTATGTATTCAGATTAAACCAAAGGTAGCGCAAAAAAATCACAGCTTCTCAGAAGCAGCTTCCGAAGCGCGATTAAATCTTGAAGTTAGCGTAACAAATTAATTACATGCATATAATGCATATGTAAAAAGTGTTTATATTTTACACTTCTAGAGACTTGATAATATTTGTACAATCCATTCACTCTTGTCGTGATTGCTCCGTGTAAATGTTTACACTTGCACGTTACCTCTTCTTTAATCATTGGCTCACAAATGTCTTTTATTCTATTCACGAAGTCAATTCATTGAAAAGTGGCAATTATGGCCAATTCACAACTGTGTATATTGAGAGAAATTAATTAGCATTGTTTTGTGTATATAAATATTAATTATACATTATTAAAACGCTATAAATAATAAGAATAGTAAAATCGTTTCGCTTTTAAATAGTTCAACGATTCACTGATAAACTTAATGATAATACTTAGGAGCGACTTGTTTATTGCTTCATGATAAGAGGCACGTAAATGACATTTTCTTGCATAATTGCTTTCAGTTCCATTTCAACTCTTGGCAAGTGGAGACATAATTATAATATTTTATGTATGAGTAACAATGCGAATTACTTTGATTAAAAACATCTTAAATTACCAAAGAACGTTTGCAATTGGATATATGCGATAATGAATCAAATTCATTAGGCTTCAAATAACAATTTATAAACAAGGAGTTAGTTTGTAGTTGACCGTCGTTCGGATGGGAAACACGTCTTTGAATTCCTTAGGAGCATCGAAACAGTGAGTTGATTATAAATTATCTATTAATAATAATAAAATTAATATATGTATCGCTTATATAGTATGTATATATATAAAATAAAATATAAAGCCCATATTTATAATTTATAACATCTGGCTAACACAAAAACTGTCATCGATGACAATAAATTATATAGCCAACAATAAAAAAAGTTAACCAGTCACAGTTAAAGTTGATTTATGTTTGCTTTAAAACGTGAACGTATTAATTAAAGTTCTAAAAACATATCCATAATATAAAAACATGCTTAAATACGTGTAATGTTTGTGCTACGCTTATCATTAACTATGTGACAAACGTGAAGAGCATGACTTTGTATTGTATTTCTTTAGGTAATCAATTGAAACTTGTGCCAAATATTTTAAGATGACATACATTTTTATATAAATATATTGAACACTAATTTGTATTGTTTTTTTTATTTTATAAATGTCTTTATAAATTTAATAATATTATCAATATTATATTACAGTATATTATATAATATTATCTAATCTGCAATATTATGTTGTAACAATAAAGTGTTAAAGCTACTCATAGCTTAGATTTAACACAAATAAATATAATTTAAATTGTATAGATAACTTAAATAATATTGTAAAGAATTGATAATGAAATGAAGTGCTTATTGATGTTTATACTTATATATTTTATATAACCATTACAAAAGGTATACAAAAAAACACAAAAAATTCTCCATTTATATATTAGCTTCGAAACATACTAAGTGGTTAACTTATTAAATAAATGGTTCTTATAAATTGGCTTACAACAGTTAATGATGACAAAATTGTTCTTGAAGTAACCAAACTTATTAACGTTTTACTAAATTAATTAAAAAAATTAAATGAGTCTTTAATAAATGTATCTTCAATCCATGCTTTAATAAATTATATTAAAATTCAAGTAGTAATGAATTTCTTAATTATTTATAATTTATAAGCATAAATTATTAATTAATACAGTTTATATAATAGATATTTCTTAATTTTTATATTGTAATTACTATTATTTTTGTTTTTATTTATTTTATTTTTATATAAATGTTGCTATATTTATAAAAACAAAAAACTGATCACCTTCGAAATCATCATATTTCGTACATAAATAAACATATTATATATTTATTTATTAATTTATTTTACATTAAAAATAATTAAAAACTTAAATTAATATTAAAAAAATAAAATTTGATCAACATTAAAATTCATTATTAAATTCTGAAACATCTTATGATGAAAAAATATTTTAAAATAGCATGTAAGTAGGGATTCCAATCCCGGGCCAACATTTTGATCCCGGGATTTCGGTATTGAAATTAGTCGATCCCGGGATCCCGGGACCAGTCCCGGGATAATTTTCATGTTATTTTATCGATAAAAATAATTTAAAATGAATAATACAATATATTTTTACATCTGTTTTTTATAACGTACAATGTATAAAGTACGTATAAATTTAGTCTTGGACTTAAAATAGAAAATAATATAATAAAAATAAAAAAGGGAAGGTCTTATATATTTATTTGAGAAGAAAAAATGAACTTTTGACAATGTATGTACATACTATGTACATTCATAGACACAATTAATTGAAAACATTATTTTGAATAAAACTCACAAAGTAACATCAAAGCATCAAGTGTTTTATCATTTAGCCTTGATCTGATTTTGGTTCCTAAGCAGCCTGCTGCTGAAAAAGCACGTTCAGACTCACAGCCTCAAAGATTCACAGATGACACGTGCAACTCGCGCAAGTTTGTACACGAAATATAACGATGTTGTCAATAATAATTCGATTGTGCTTGATAAATCAACCAATCCGAAAAATTCGGGATTATGTTTTATAATCCCGGGACTCATCGGGTATTGAAAATCGTCCGGGATCCCGGGATCCCGAATCCCGGGATCCCGGTGGAATCCCTACATGTAAGTAATAATAAAAAGTAATTTTGTAAAATATTTTTGTATTGTTGCCTTAAATATTGCTAAGGCAGGAAGAGCATAGAATTAATGAATGATTCAACGAGTTCGTGGTCTAATTATTTTATATATTGTCCATTTAAATTGTCCTCATTATAAACTTTATGATAATATTACAATTGCAATGTATTATAATTAAATATATAAAATTTATTTGCATAAAAAAATGTTTTTTTTTTTAATAATTGTTTACTAAGATATTAATGAAATATTAACTTAATTTATGATAATAATTTAGTGACATTTACTACAAAACAAGTTTACCAATCTCAGTTTTTAATCACGATTTACAAATGTTTACATAACATGATAAAAACAAAAATAAGTAAGAGAAAATATTTACTTTGAGAACAGTTTTAAGGTTTTAACTATTTTATCTAATAAATTCAAATTATGTTTTTTTGGCATTGCATTAGCATAATGCTTATTTACTATAAAATGTTTTCATCTTATAAATAATATATTTTTAATATTTTATTTATGATAATACATTAAACAAATAATTAAGTTTTTTTTTATTAAATAACAAAGGAATCATTAAAAATTACGTATCATATATTACAAAGGATTAAGTGGCTAGTGGCAACCTTGGCGACGTTGAAAAGAAGCACATTAATTTTAGCAATTTTTAAGACAGATATTTAAGCGGTAATAATTTTAGTTTTATCTATAGATGACTTTATACCTTGTAATATTATTTCGTACCGTAAGTAACACGTGGCTCTTGGCACTACGGTCGCGTAACAATTGAGCCCCATATGTGGCGCATGGCATTATAACGGTGAAATAGATTGTTGTTAATATTATATGAAATTAAATTATATATGGAGTTTTATCCGTTTAACTATGCATTCAAAGTTAGGTAGTTCACTAATATTACTTACACGCGACGTGTCTCCTTCAAATTTCCACATCAATCACGCATCGAAACAAAGATTTATGTCCTTACAGTATTTTGTATTCAGATTGTATTCCATTATAAATCGGCGAAACGTGACACGATTCATTAAAAATCGCCAATCGGCTAACTGAATTTGTACCATAACTAAAATCGCTCGCGGCGCCTAAAGAATCATGTCTTCATATATATAAAAATTTGCATGCTTAAAAGCGTATCATTACATAATAGCGTCTTTTGCGGCGCTTGTATAAAATTACATTTTGACGATAATGATAGCTTTGACGTTAGGTCTTAATTTTATTTTTTGATTTGTTACAGGAATAGTGATGTGGGTGTGCGCGATCCTACTGTTGTGGGCGACGGGACTCGCTCAGGGGTCACCAAACGGTGGCGTGCGACAGGGCGACTGCGCCAACGTCCATAGGCGCTGCATATACAGGGAAGGATGCGGAAAAGCCTTCTCAAACTATATGTTGTGGTGTTCGGATGTGGTGCACGGAGCACCGGGCTGCTCCGAACCTTGCCAGCACGCCCTCATAGCGTTGGTTTCGACCGAGGAAGGCAACGAACTTATGAACGTAAGTCGATCTTGTACGAGCATAAACACCGATCGATTCGATCTCGAGTAGTTGTTAACGATGTTTTATTATCTTGCAGTGCGATTGCGATGAAGAGTACTGCATGAACACTAAGCAGAGGATGGAGATATGCAGGCCGCATGTATTAAGAGGTGCTCAAAACGAGACAATGTCTTGCAGATTGTCTCAGCTGATTTGCGTGGCCGATTCCACCTGCGCTGCGGCTCTAAAATTCTACCAAAGGAACTGTAG
Organism: Plectrocnemia conspersa; assembly: GCF_051122295.1. NCBI lineage: Eukaryota > Metazoa > Arthropoda > Insecta > Trichoptera > Polycentropodidae > Plectrocnemia > Plectrocnemia conspersa. The sequence continues at coordinate 11,413,271 of NW_028277172.1, forward strand.
AGCCGTTTTCGACGGCAGAAAATGCTCCAGGAAGTGCCACAACTCGATCATGATCCTCAGAAAACAAGAAAAAGCCAACAAGCTAAGCAACTGCAAGTGCGATGGTTTCGAAAACTACGACTGTCCGAGGGTCAAGAGCAACATGGATAGACTATGCTTCAAAATTAAGTCCAAATTAGAAGATTACGAAACAACAACCCTCAGTGATGACATAAGAAGCAACACCATCAATTCCGCAGATCGAACCAGACAAACAATAAACTCTATAGTTATATTTTCAATTGTGAAATATCTAACGACGTGATACTATAATAATGTGAATGTGTGAAAAAATGGACACGGTTTTAAAATTTTGCGCTCAAAGTGTGTTTACATTAGGATTACGGCGAATCTAAAATATGGCGTAGTAACTTGCCGACCTCCCAAATGTAAACCGGTTCTACAGCATCCCTCCAACATCTACAAAGATATCCGCCTACGTGCAGGTCGATACTTCCTCAAACACATCCCCACGAGGAAGTGATCGCTGATTACTGTAATCCTTTGAATGTGTGGGTAAATATATATATATATATATATATATATATATATATATATATATATATATATATATATATATATATATATATATATATATATATATATATATATATATATTATTATTATTATTAGAATGTCAGGATTCATCGCAATGACAACTTACTTTTCGATATTTCGGCAGCGATACTCTGCTGTGTTTATATGAGTATTGCTGCCGAAATATCGGACAGTTGTCATCATGATGAATTCCGGCATTCTAATAATATTAAGACCCGCGAATATCTAAATATATATAATATATATATATATATATATATATATATATATATATATATATATATATATATATATATATATATATATATATATATATATATAATAATTTAAAAAAATACAAATTTAATAAAACCACAGTGTACCAAAGTGAGATTATTAAACTTATGAGTATAGATTATAAGGTTTATGGGGTCGTCTTGTATTATATAAAATTTTATATATTCGACCTCGAAAAATACGACTACTTTATAATAGCTAAAGCCTGGTTGACCGGGCTTTACCGATCGTAATTCCGATAGTTCAAATAGTTGATAATTCGATTTAGAAAAAATAGATAAAAAACATTTATTATTTATTAAATTATTGAAATATTTATATGATTACTTGTTAAATGTATTATTTGTATGGATTCCGTTTTTTTATTTTAATTTTGCAGTTCCTTAGCGACATAGCATTTTAATTTTTCCACTGACCAAAGAACATGCAATAAATCAGTATTTTTCTTTTTTGTAAGTATTGAAGTGTAAATCACATATCTAAAATATATATGAAGACGTCAAGGGAAAAGTGGGGCATTTTTTTTAATAATATAAAATTCGTAGATTTGCCTTCAATTATTGTTTTTTGCGAACATATCTTATAAATAAATCAGTACTAGAAGAATAATTTTTAAATAAAATTTAAATTAGCTAATTTACCCCTGGCGTTTTTATATTGGTCCTGTAGTTTTAAAGGAATATGACGAAAAATTAACCATGAAATTGGATGTATTGTATGTGTCTTAAGAGATTTTAGAACCACATTTCGATATAGTAGACATTTTATTTAAAACTGTAGGATCGAAATATATACATTGATATTTTAGTTTTAGATCGGTTTTTGTATTATATACTATATTGTTTAAATTTTATAAATATTCGATACATTCGAGTACCTTTAGCTGTACATAATATATTTTTTGTAATATATAACTGTGCATGTTGTACAAACATATTTTTATATAATTTATATGAATAATTGTCATTTTTATTCCATGATTAAATAAATTATTCTGTGTTCAACGATCGATTTCGTTTAATTTTTTTTACTTAGATTGACCTGCCATTGTTGCAATACTTTTGAACACAAAGTATCAATTCTTTCGAAAGTTCGCAAATTGCCGATTGGCGAAATCTACCGCTGTAAACAAATAATAATACGTCATTATTTAATTTTTGGCTCATGAATAAACAACCAGACACCGCGGTCCCTCTTCGGACTCGTTTCTCTTTAACACTCCTGCTGACTTGGTTCTACCAGGGTGGTCCCAGAGCCAATTATTTAGAATCCGTCCCTGTCTTTCGCGAGCGATTCGCCCCGATCATTATGCGTTCGGCTCGCTCGCACCAAAACCTCTCAATTATTGTCGTACTGACTGTTCGAAAAATGAAGAAAAGCCTTAATATCGGTCTTCTCTCAATTCATAGAAAATCACCTATTATAATGTTCATGTTGTTATTTTTATTTTTTATACCCTCTTTCATATATGTTCGAGTTCAGTTAATTACCACTTGCACGAACGCATGACCCAAAGCATGTTTAAAACAATTTGGGAAGATGGCTTAATTGAGGCTTGCGGTGTCAGAAATGGTAAGTCCACAGCCGGATCGAAATTGAATTATTCGTGTGATGATCTCGTAATTTCGACGACGTGTATAGACTGTGATTTTAATAATGCGAGGAAAATAATTACGATTAATAATATAAAATTAACTTAAATTTCGTGATTGTTGATTATAAATAAAGATAAGTTCATAACATTTGTATAAATAATTTATGCACTTATTCATATACGAGATAATATAAAAAATACATTTTAATATAGCTCAATTAAATATCAAAGCTTCAAAAAAAAAAATTAAAATTTGTCTGACAGCTTGTCAGAAGATTAAGCAACCGATTAAATAAAAATTAAATAGAGGGCAAACATTTACATGGTAAAAAATTGTATTTATAGACCTAATTTCTGGTTTCTTGGTCCTTAACAGCTTCCGAAACTCTACCTCTGTGTGTATTCATACTCATCTTTCAACCTGGTCATAGAAGCCATAATTAAACATCCAACTATACATGAATATATATATATATATATATATACATATATATATTCATATAATACATCCTTGTCTGGATATAATAACAAGTAAAAGTTAACAGAGCATCATCAGATATGGCTAAAAAATAAACGATGTTTCCAATCAATATGGGTTGAAGATAAAACAAAGCAAGATGAAATTCATGATCAGTCAACAAGAGACCTAGCCAATAGACAGTATCCAAGTGGGAGAACACGTATATGAGGGCGTGCATAGCTTCTCCTGTTTAGGATCTTCACTTAATGCTCGAAGTAAACTGAACGAAGAAATTATAAAACGAATCTATCGTATCTACTAGGAAAAAAAGGTTCTGCATTTACGGATACTCAGCAGAAAAACGAAACTCACCTTATATAAAACGATTATCCGCTCCATCATTACATATGGCAGTGAAATGTGGACAACTACACAGAGGGAATAAAGTCAGCTCGGAGTCTAAAAGAAAACTTTTGCGAACAATATTCGGTCCAATCAAGGAAGTAGATGGTATATACATAATAAAAACGAACTACGAGTTAAAGGCCCTCGCAGAGCAAAAAACATCTTACGTTTCGTCAAATCTCAAAGACTGGACACAGCGACGTCATTTGTAGGGTAGGGAGACAGGTGGGGACATTTGCTCCCTTGAATTTAGCCAGAAAAATGCATGTCATTTAATGAAATCGAAATACTGACTGACCATATTTTGTCCCTCCCTGAAAAAATCTGAAATGACATCCCTGATACTATATGTGTCCATCCAATATGTTAACGCTCATCATCATTGTGTTGGAAATAAGGGTGCGTATACGCATGCATGCATACATATACAGTTTTCCGCGAATTTGTTTACACCGATAGGAGAACGTTACCAATACTTAATCAGGGCTGTTTTAAGGGTAGGGAGACCATACGTTAGAAATTGAATTAAAAATGATAATGTGTTATATTTTGATTATAAATTATTGTCATGTTGTGGTATTTTGTAATCAATAAAACAATTCCTGTATTCTATTGTTATTTTTAAAAATATTATATTAAATAAATATTCAACCTGATCTCATGTTTTTAAGTTAAATATGTATATAAATAAACAAAATAAGCAGAAAAGTGATATTTTATAGTTTCCTCAACAAATTAAATTAAAAAAGGAAAAATTAATTGAACGTGTAATTTCACATGGTCACCCTAAAATATTTCTCACCAACACTATATCGATGAGCGTTCACATCTTGGACGGACTGTACTGAATGCTAATAAAATTTCGATATTTCGTTTAATTAAAAGTATGGTAGAGAAAGTCTAAATAGCATATATAATAGATCGTTGATCAAAAGAGAGTTAAAAGTGTTATTTTTAACCAAGTAATGTTATTTATTGTATTTATATTAATATATTATTACATTAATTTTTAATTAATTTTACTCTGTAATCCGCTGACTGACAGTTGGCAGTCGTCGGATTTTCGTATTCACAGTATTTGCTCTGAAATATAAATCTAACGGCACCACCGCTTGGATATAATACATTCGAATGCAACTATAGATGGTTAAGATCATTAATCATCGATCGTATCTTTCAAATGTAGATCGTTCGATTTTCTTACTCGTGCAATGCTCATTTTTATGTCATTGGTATTTCTTGATTTCACAACCACCACCGCAGACAATGGTCATCGGAATAATAGCATTAGCTCGCTTCAAAACTAGTTTGAAAGTTCGTTGTGAAATTATATTGACAGTCGATAACTTCCATTTATAATTTAATGTGAAGTCAATCGCCTAAAAGCGTTAAATTTTATTATCAAACTGTAATACATACAGCGCGATTTCCGCCTTTTGACTAGACGCAGGAAACGAGGATGGAGGTTTTACTATTTTTTCCTGTGTGAACTTAGGCCGTAAAAACAAAAAGGCACGAAACAAGATCTTTAACTTAATATAACATACCATAGGCCGGTGTATATTAGTGTTTAGTTCTGGCTAACAAAAAATGCCACAACCATGTTGAAAAGATCTTCCTTACTAATGATTTTTTAATTGCATACCGCGTGCGATAGACGATACACATATTTTAAAACTCTATCAAAATGTGAAGTACTCTTACTTAGTAAATTCATTCGGTGCTTAAACATGTTCGTGTCTCGCGATCTTTTCGCTATCAAAAATGGATCACTCACGTTCTGCCTCAGCGTATCTTTGTTCTAGGCCACCATTCATCTTATCGCGTTGTGTCTGTCACGGTTTGATACTTTGTCTAGATTTCAACGCGGCCACCCATTCAGCGAAAGGGTTAGTTAAATATATTTTTTAACGACAAATAATCTCATCAACTCTAATGGCATAAGCTTACAAATCGATTCGGTACGGGGATCGCGACATAAACCCGACGACTCAAGAATGCGAAGGGTTAACAGTTCAAAAGGCGTAAATAACACTAACACCTAAATTTTTCGAGCTTAGAATATCCTATAAAAATACCTGATAAGATTATGGGTATAATAGATTTTGAACAAGAAAAAATGTGTGTATTCGAATAGTTGCGCTTTTATGGCGTCCAAGATGGGGTAGCACATGGACCGCACATATCGAGATAAAATGTATATAAAACCGAAATTTATTGGACGCAAACGATATAAAGTAGACAAACTAGAATTGAACTAAAGAAGGCATTCAAAGTCAAACTTAAATAGCTTATTGTAGGTGGCATTAAGAAAATCATTTCTATTATATCTTTAGGATTGTATTTCTAGAATTATGGTATTTATAATGCGATACTTTTTTATGTAGTTTATTTAATGGTAACACATATTTTTTATTATTATCGCCTATTTACCTCAATAGTTTGTTAATATCACTAAAGTAATATTTATATTAATCAATTTTATTGTATTTTTATTAAAAAAATATTATTTGATATTTTTATTTGAAACAAGGAATGCCAAGAAGCAACCAGAAAAAAACCTGGCATATAAAATAATGCACAAAATAAATAATATAAAAGCAATTGCTGCGCAGAGACGAAAAAATAATCTATGGATTATTTTTTTATCACCGCAGAGGATTGCCATTCGTCAAGCTTTGTCCTTGACCGGACGTCCCCATTAAAATCTTCACTGCATATTGCCTGGTGCTTTATTTAAAGCATCCTCCAAAAAGGACCCCCCACTAGGGTCACCCTAAGGCTGCAGTCAGTCTCTTTTTAAATGACCAGCACCAATTCATTCTAGAGTGGCGACTTTAGATCAGTCTCTAGTTGGCGCGTCGCTGAAGATCTGCGCCCCCGGACAAAATGCCAGTGCTTAGATATATGTATGTAATTATTTTGATGTTATTATGTGATTAGATAAATTTACTGTTTAAAAATTAAAATAGAAAGCATTTTACCAGCAAGAAATGCTAGTAAAAAATATTGAAAGTGAAGGATTCAAAATCACACGAGCTTATAAATGATGTAATGATAAGTATTAATATATAAATTAATAATAATGTAGAATATTTTATTTTAATTTTCTTAAAAATATGTTAATTTTCCATATTTGATATATATGATTTTTTACCTTTTTATATATTTTTAAATATAAAAATAAAAATAACTAAAAAGTAAGCTAAGATAGTAAGTATGTGTTTCTATGAAATGTAAATTAATACATACGTATATTAAATTTATAAATACATATTTTAGTATCAGCAGATTTTAAATACATATATTCGACAGGTGTAAACAGCACATTTATCAATATATATAATAATTCATAGTTTTAAGCGTAGGAGGAAAATTTACTACGCTTGCTTATTATTATTTTACACACGCTTTATATCAGCGTTTCTTAAAGCTTGAAAAATCTGTTCTTATTTTTATAAGGATGAATGAATTTAACAATATTAATTTCAATAAACTACATACGTTTTTTAGAAAAGCATTCTAAGACATAAATTAGAATAATTTTTCAACATCAGGTAAATTTATTAAAGCAAATAAATAAACCTGTAAATAGTCCTCTTCATATTGATATTTTTTATAATTGATTATATGCATAGTATTTATTATATTTTCTTTTTATTAATTCGTTGCTTTAATGCTATAATAATCACTCTTTAATATCTCAAAAATTACTGGTAAAGCAAAATTTTACCGGTTATGTAATTTTCCTGTAAATTTGTATGTCCAAATTGCAGCATAGCTATAATATGTAGACTTTCATATTTTTTAAATGTGAGGAATACATTTCTATTATCAGCAAAAAAAATGAAATTGCCATAACTGTGAAGTAGCGCGAGAAAAAAACTGTTTGATAACTTGCCAACACTCATCATTTCGAAGCCATTCCCCGTGCGTACAGCAATGTTGATAAATTGCCGGTAAAATTGGGCTTCATGCGTGTGAAATCAATAGTAGGCATATCGCATATCTCATATAAATGAATATAATAAAAAAAACGTTCACGAAATATCACATATTCTTCTGGGTGGTCATCGTTAAGAACATGTATAACAAGCTCTACCGAAAAACTATCATCCGCAATCCGGCCTAGTGCCAATTTGAAATAGTGAAGACATCGTTAGTGATGTACTACATTATTTTTCCCCCCGAATATAATATTATTATTTTGTGCTATGTTGATATATTATATGTAAGCATTCATCGGTTTCAACAAAAAGCCCAAGCCGACAATAAAAGCGATTCGCCCCAGAGCCAACTACTGTTCAGTACCAAATGTATACTTAATGAACTTACAAAATGGGATACATACAATAATAACATACGTACAATGTCCAAATTGTTACGTGCATAGCTCGAAGTGGTCGGACATAATGGTATCTGGAGGCCTAGAAACGATCGGACGCGGCACAATTCCAAGGCTGAATTTTGGATAAGGTCGAGTCAAGGACTGTCTCGATCAAAAATTATTATGGATGTTATGGATTAATTTTTGTAATATTTAAAAAAAACAGTATCACGTTATCATTTTATTGCAAAATATTTTTTTTGGATAGTTAATTATCTATATCTAGTTAAAATAAAAAAATAATATAATCTATAGTGGGGAGTAAAATTATTTATTTTAATTGTGGTGCTGGTTATAAAATTTTAAATAGCTTATATCATAGGAAACTAGGTTATATTAGATTAACGTAGGTTTTAAAGCCACACTTCCATATTATAAGATACTGAAAATTCTACAATCTTCAGCTGGTTAACCCTTTTGATGCCAGATTTATTTTAGTGTCAAATGCATTTTTGGCAAATGTATAGTTTTTAAATTGCGTTTTTTTAAGCTAACAACTGTAGATTGTTAGAGTGAATTAAATTACATTGTATACACGTGAGAATACTAAAATATAATGAAAAAAAAATATTTAGATATCACAAAATATTTTTTTTGTTAATTTTATCATTTGCAAAGTTTCTGGTGAAATGCTCCTTTATCTATGGGAACATGCTGTCGAAAAAGGTCAAACTTTGTGCACGTTGCTACCTTACTATTTTATGAAATTTAATTAATTTTATCAGTAGCAACAAGCTATATATATATATATATGAGCCTAATAATTTGACCATGGCATGTTTCGCATGTGCACGGAAAGCGGCTCCTGGAACTAAAAGGGTTAATTAAAAAATATGAATTCATATTTACGAAAATGTTTTTTTTTGTAAGTAAAATAAAATTTAGCTATAAATATATTTGGCTGTTTTGTTTTTAACTTTGCCTTGTAATTGGCTGTATAAAAATGACTATATATTGTTTTTATAGTTTTCCTATTTTATTTATCATAGTAAATTTTAAAGAAAATCGTATTAATACAAAATAAAATATGAATATATATTACATGAACAATTTCTCAATTATTTTATCTTGAATTTTTGGTATAGATTTATTAATGAAATAATATAAATGCTTTATTTATATAGCTGAACTTCAGCTGAGAGAAAATATTTAAAATCTTTAGTAATAAATAATGAAAGTATTGGATAAGAGTATCTTTGTTTCTCATTGCAATGATCTTCTGCAATAAATATTAGTACATACATATATTCGAATCTAATGTTTTTTTCACAGCATAATTATGATATATTTTATAAAAATTTTAATATTTCATATAATGCTAAGACAGAAGGGGGAAAATTTGTGGTAAAAAATCATGTTTTCATATTAAATATTAGTTGTACTCACTGCAGTAAGAAACAACCTCATAGTTGTCCTTATGATTGGGTTCTTTTGGGGATTTTTAATTATATGAATATTCAAATAATTGATCGAATGTTACAAAAATATTTTTTTATACTATCTTGAATAAAATTTGAAAATATGTACATTTTAGCAACATATGTAGTCGTTTTTTCTCTCAATATATCCAAGTGATTAGTGCCACTCCAAAATACATGGTCCTTTATGAGCCTTTATTTTGTTTCCAAATGCGAGACAAATATTTTTGAATATAATGTTTATCAGCCGTATCTACTATGACCGAAATTCGCAGAAACGAAACAAAATATTGGGAAAGGCCACCCATTATTATCGGTTAACGCTTATTTAAAAAAATTGTGGAGTTCGTGTCACGAGTTCATATTTGTTGTTTTAAAACGCAAAGATTTTATAATTAGATAATTCATTGGCGGTTAATTTATATTTAGTTATCTAGTTAAATAAACAAAACAAGGGCCGATACAGATCCGATCTTTTTTAAATCAAATTTCCTTCAAACAATATTAGCTATTGTATATATTTACAATAATTCGATAAAATTATGTATTAAAAATATTTCATCAATTTTTCTGAAAAAATTCAATCACAGCTGATTTTAATTATGTAATAATAAATTATTTTCCTTTTGACACTCCACAGCATTGTGTTATGCATATTTTATAAAAAAATATTTTCTAATTAAATAATATTTTACAGAAAATTGGATAAAAAAACTTGCTATTTCTCTATTTTTTGCCACTCAACGCGCGCATGATATAATTAAAATGATTTGTATAATTCATCAAATAATACAAATAACAACGAATAGCCTTTCACTTATTTATTCATAATTAACGCCATTTTTATAGTGTCGTAGAAAGAAATTGGTTGCGGTTGAATTTCAACAGCAATTTTGCGAAGAAAAAAACGAAAACTTAAATGAACAGCTGGGATTAGGAATTGACATGTTAATTTTAAACACACGCATTGCAAGAATAATGTTGCTGAGACTTTGCTGAGATTTTGTAGAAAAATTATTAGCCTTGTTTATTTTCTTATATAAAGAAAATGAATTTTATAATTAATCAAATATTTATAACAAATAAATTCCATCAATCATTAAAAGGCAATGCGCTTTTTTTACTTTTTTAAACGAGTTCATCAGTTACAACGAATAGCATTTCACTTATTTTCATAAAGAACGCCACATATTCTGTGCCTTAGCAGAATTAAGTTGCCTTTGAATTTCAGCAAAATTGAATAAATTTCATACTTGATGGGATTAGGAATTGATACGGTCACTTTAAACAGCAGTGTTGCTGTATTACAAAAAAATTGGCTTTACTTTTTATGTTCGTATTTATTTTTTAATCAAATATTTCTTGTACATATGTATAGACTACTTTTTATTTATTAAATATTATTTACGTAGTATTGGATTAATCGAAAAAATGATTGACAATAAAATTTTGATGAGAACCTTTCATGTATAATTATATATTGGTCGCAGTTCAATACTTTTTTATGATTATGAATATACAGTGTTAATGTTAGAAGAGAAAATGTTCATAGACTGCAGGTATTTTATCTAGATCAGAGAGGTGTATTATACCAGGCAATATTATAAGCTATTAATAGTTTTATGAGACATCAATGGTGTTATATAAACAGTCAGAGAAAATCACTACTGAAAATCTGGCCCTTTTGGCCCATGTTTGCGGAAAAGTCAGGTGTCGCCAACTGGCGATTAGCGGACGACGATTAGCGGCCGGCGGATCATCCGGGGCCTGATTAGGAAAATTCGTCGGCGTGAATCGGTCCGCGGCGGAGGCTGCGGCCACACACGATGGACCACCGGCCGCGATTGTCCCCCCCTGTGCCCGCGCAAAAGACCCGCGCACGCACACACCTGAGGCCCCCGTTCACACACACCTGGTTGACCGGCGCGTGCACACACACACACATACAAATATACGCGGGCGTGCGGCCCGTGCGCTTGCGCAACCCGACCCTCCCCCGCGGCCGACGCAGGGGTCGACAATTAAAGCCTTTCATAAATATGTTCCTAGTACATTAGGTGATGGAGTCGAACTAATTTAGAATAATAGTGAAGAACCAGAAAGTTTATATAGGGGAGAGTGGGGCAAAACGAGAAGATTTTGACTATACTATATTGACATCAAATTATGTGAACTGTAACAATTTATACCGAACAATATCATTACTCCCAGTTATCTCCAAGCTATTTATAAAAACTACTTTTAAAACCACTTTAAACCAATTAGTGTTTGAATTAGCTTGCATATAAATTAATAAAATATTTGTTCAATTTTAATCTTTAATAAAGTATCGCTGGCAACAAGACTCTGCTGCGAATTACTCAAATATCCTAAAGCGTCCAGTGATATAATTAGACTAGAAAATAGAGACCGTTGAAAAATAAATCTGGAAGCATAAGCTGCATCTGCTTTAGCATAGGAATGATGAAGCAGCAGTACTGCTAAATTTTGCTAGCAACACGAGACGACTACGTAGGTCATAAAGCTTCAGTTTTGTCGAAGATAAGAGTCGTTAAGTCTTCATATAATTCAGGGCAATGACTTGACAAACATTTAATCGTAAAGTGATCATCGTTACAGGTTTATTTTTGTAGGTTCATTGGAAACACAGAAACGGTTTTATAATTTAAAATGATTTGTCATAAAAATAGACTGTTGGTGAGGATCAAGAGATTTTAAATTGTCATACAAAACTGAGTTTTTCTCGCGAGATAAATGCTTTCATCGCTAGACAGAGTGATCCAAGAGATAACTCATGAGATTTTAACAGCTTCGTGTTCCTTCTTCCAGTAAAACCAAAAGAGTGTCAAATAAATCATGATGACATTAATAAAGAAGAGTTTCTTATTGACAAAAAAACGTTTTTGCTGTTACTGTAGCACAAAACGTAAAAGTAAAACCCACTTAAACTTTTGCAGTTTATTAAATAGTACAGTATTGAGAATTCAGTTCCAAATATTGTAATATTAATGTAATACGAATATTGTTAGTACTGCTAGCTATGAGATAATAGAACAGCAACTAAATATGGAACAGCAACTGACAGATATAATCGACTTCGACAATGATTTAATTTACTAAAAGAGAAACAAGAACATAATATTAATAAAAAAAATTGTCCCAGTATATTTGATCTGCTTGAGAGAACATATAAAAATATTAAATTATAAATTTCAACAATCAGTACACCTTAATAAATATTGTGTTTACAATAAGTAAGAATCAACTGAAGCATATCTAAACCGAATTTTCACTTCTTAGAAGTATCGCGTCGGCGACGCGATTTTATTGCTTTTAACGCGAATTTTTGCCTTCTGAGAAGTGATAATTGTTTTTGCGCCCGCCTATTGACCAAAATTCGGTTTGACTACACTTTGACCAATGCTCACATATCAGAATTTCGTAGTAATATCGGTAAGGATAGCTAACATATTTTTAAAACATAGTGTAATATCTAAGTGCAGACAAACTACGGAGTTGCGATGTCTGTCCGTATTCTTCTTTAGCTTATTTTCCCCGAGAGATAAGTTGACTTAATATAAATTTTGGACTTGAACTAATGAAAATTCTAAAACTCTAATTACTTACTAAAAACTTCCATTAGGTTAAGTTTGGGTTTGAACAGCAAATTGAATGTCATAGACATTATAGAGCAGCATATAATCAGTTCAATTATATTTTTGCTAGATAAAATATATATCTACCGGTAAAAATGTATTTAGACTTAACTAGTGAAAATGAAAACTACGTATAATTGAGAACTCTAATATTTATGTACCTAGTACATAGCAGCGAATTATTTTATTATATATGTTTTTCTATTCTTTTTTTACCATCAATATTGCAATTAATTGTATTGAATTGCCACTGTTTTCGCTGAATCTAATAAATCATGAAAGAATTGATATTTGAGAACCGATTTTTATTAATTTAACTAATATCATTTAAGAGTTATTCTGTAATAGATTTTTTATCATGTTACTCTTCGAGGTTTGATGAATATTATTATGAATTGTAAAAAATATATTTTATTGGGTTACTGTCTATAATTTTCAATACGATTCAATAGCTTTTTACTTGAATTTCGATAATATGCAAAGCTAAAAAGACTCAATCTGAATTGTTAATTGTAATATTACTAAATGATTGACTTGAAGGTTATGTTGTATTATATTTTTAAGTACATATTTAATATAATAATAATTTCAACTACTTTAAAAATATATTTTCTGTAGTGTGGTAATACAGAATTTTCATTTTATATTTTTATTTATTTATTAAAATTAATCAATAATGCTTTGTGATGGTCAACACAGAAATCACAAAAATAAGACATAAGATAATGTGCATTGTTTGATACAACTTAGGTGCACAGAAAATATAAATAATCTAACGCATCGTAAAAGTGCAGACAGAATTTCTAATACTAATCAAATGCAACACTAAGGTCTCTAGTATAGGTGAGCCTGTCGAGAATATATCCACCGAGATGATAGGTGTATTCTGTCGGCATCTAAAACATTGAGAATGAAATTGTGTAACATTTCATGACAATCGGTTATCGAAAGCCTACTTAAGATCTTCGTGTAGGTCAAGAGAATCTGTAATCGACTGTTATCTCTTAAAAAAATTCAAGTCGTCTACAAATAATAAAAAATTTGAGTGATTCATTGCCATGTCTATGTCAATAATGAAAAATAGAAACAGCAATAGACCCGACTACAGTAGATGTATTATATCGTTATGAAAATTAGTTTTCATACTTAATGAACCGATATTTATTGGTCAAAATTATATAATTTTCTCATAAGTAAATCATGATTGACTTTATCAAACGCCTTTTCAAAATATGTGTATAAAACGTCCACTTGTACACAAGATTCCAATGACTTCGAAACAAAGCTAGAAAAAGTTAGTGATAATGGATTAAGAATAGCGGAAATCATATTGATGTTCAAAAAGCATACATATACAGTGATTAAAAATATATTTATGCCTAATAATTTTAAACTTCTGCAGGTGTTAAAATTAGGGTTGACTTTAGAGCATTTTGCAACTCTGAAAAACAGCATAATCTCAAAATTAAATTAAGTATAAGCCGAAGAGGGTTTATAAGACCAGAGTTGCATCCTTTTAGAAATTAGTCTGGGATGAAATCTGATCAAGAAGAATAAATTAACTTCATTTTGTTAAATCCATAATCCAGACCAACCAAATAAAAGTTTTTGGTTGTCATTTAAGATGACCATAAACGCTGCTATTATTCAAAATTTATCATCCTTTTTTATTAAGTCTGGAGAGAATCTGTTTTATGGTAAGAGCTGACACTTGAATTTGGCTTTGAACGATTAATAAAGAACACTATTAAAGGAAGCTCGACGTGAAAAATAACTTTATTATTTATTGGTTATGGGATTTAAATATTAACTTTTAGGAAACTTTTTAGTTTTTATCATGTGTTGTAAATGCGATATGGATATTAAAATTTTGATAGTACAATTTCTATACAAGACTTTTACTGGAAGATTTTTTTTATATGTTTATTTTAATAATATAAATAATTTTATGAACATGCTAATTGTATACTATACATGTTACTAATTTATAACCATTTTAATGTTTACAATTTATGAAATAATTAAATAATATGAAACATTGGTGGTTATAATTTAAGGGAAAAAATCTAAAAAACCTTTTACAATTTTAGCGAAAAAATAATAATTGATAATTTAAGTAGATTTCACTGAAAATCTAAAACCATTAATATGGTGTCTATAGCCCCTAAAGTAAAAGTGCTTTTATTAAAATTTAAAGTTGGTTTTGTCGTATTCACCAATTTACGAAATTAATAGATTAGTGTGTTTTCGCAAAATATTTTTATAATATTTTTTGGTATGAAAATGAAAGTATTCTTTAAATGTTGGCATATGAAAGCAAATATGCAAGATTAGCATAAAACGGTGTGTAATATATTTATTTTTTTGCTATATTTTGAATGACTTGTACTATAGAAAAAAATAGTTTTACTAGTGTTACTCCACACCAAGCAGACATATATGAAAATGTGTCTAAATAATTGTTAATATTAAATATTTCTCATAGAGCCGCAATTGCGGCAAACCCTTTAGAGCCAAATTCAAAAATATTTATATAAAATTTAGGTTTAGGTTTCAAGCCCAGGTAAGCTTTAAATTGGAAGTAATAAATATTATCGTGCAATTTTTTTGTTCTTAATTCGCAAACCATCGGTTGACAATCTGTCGATTAGGACACCAATGGGATTATCTACGGATGATTGTTTACACACGACACTTTTCGCCCGTACCATTGTACAAATCACAATGGAAGTGACTTTTTTCACGCCTCTTTCACATAAATTAACCCGCGCTCAGGTGACCGCACGACAAATTGAAACGCGTGGGTTAAACCAACCCCATTAATCTTTGATTGTAGTGAAATGTGATGCGAGTAACATATTATGTGTGTAATTGTAAAAATGTAGATTAATTTCAACATGTCTTTTTTTTATTTTACGCATACTAAATAATAAATTTAATAATTAAATTAATTGAATTATACATCAAAGCATTATAAACCCCATAACTACAGTATAAATTGTACAATATTGAGTGGATCTATACTTAATAACAAATTAAGATGTAGTAATAAATATAATTATTTGTTAATTTTTAATTCAATTATAATTTGTCATATTTTATTCTGAAAATATTTAAACCTATAAACCTAATTACCTTATTTAGTACTTTGATTTAAACTAAAAGTTTTAATATCAACTATATCTCGAAAACATGTTTACAAAAAAAATAATAACTAATACCTTATTAGATAATTATGATTAAATCAACGCGTAATTACATATATTACAAATTAAACATCTTTCTGCCTCAAAAAGTATTGCACAATATAAATCAGAATAACTGCACTGATTACAACAACTGAAACATAATATCACTATATTTTTACTACATAATAATATTTTTTTGAACTCGAAGAGTAACATGATATTTTTTTGAACAATAACTTTCACTTAAAAATATAGTTAAATTATTTATAATATAAATTGAGGCTCGTGGGTTTAAATATCACATTAATCGATGTTTTTTCAATTAAATATTACGTCTGGAAGGTTGAAAGTGATTGTTAATAATTAAAAACATCGAGCAATTATTTTAGATTAGGTTCACCTAGTTTGTCTCAATCTAATGGATATTAAAGTAAATAAATAAAATCGATCTAGATCGTAACTTATATGATATGAAGTTTTCTAATGTAACTCATCGGAGAATTAGTAGCATTATTTATTTTAACAATATTAAGCTACTTAATGATTTTTTTCATTTATATACGTAATTAATTTAAGAGGAATATTTATTTTTTATTTATTGGAAATATTTATTAGATAAATAATTTATAGTGTCATAATTGAATTTTTTTTTGGTATAATTCCTTTTAAATTAACTCATATTATTAATGTTCTAATATTGAGCGTGAACGGAAAACTGATCCAAAACATTTACTAATCCGTACACAAAACTACCATAGCGGAACACTCAATCATCTTTACAAAAATTAGAATAAGCACACAAACGAAAATTACAAAGGCAAATTTTCCCAAGAAGCCCATTAACCACGCATTAGTGCACATTATTTTTGGTTCTCATCAAAACATCTCAGCAAGATGCAAACGGCCCGTGAGTGGCCAGCAGGAAGCGTTTCAACATTTTCCTCTGTCCCATCGTAACTGAATATCATAATCCATTACAAAACATCGGAGAAGAGACGTTCTTCTCCTGTCATTGTCTTTTTATTCACTTTGGCCTCGTCGTCCGAGTCTTTGCTATAATTTCCCTCTGGAACTATTTTCGATGTGACCATCGTGTGTGGCACTGGCAACTCAATCAGACGTCTCGACACTCCCTACTAGACATGTCAACGAATAATTCGCTTGTCATCGCGATTGCTCTTCATGAGAATGTAATAAGATTAGAAAGTAAGCTTGCGAAATTCTCCTCTCTATGAGACACGATTTTTAGCTCTCGTTCTCTTATTTTTTATTGAAGATCAAAGCTTTTTAGATGCGCCCTATGGTTTATTTTCACGAGCATTTCTGTCAGTGAGTTGTTGAGAAGTTATTCACGATAAGTCAGCAAATGGTACAGAATCAAATATCTAACTTAAATTATTTATATTGAAAGTGGCAAAATGCGGGCAGACTTTTCCTTATTTTGCCCGAAGGATTGTTCAACATATAAATTTATTACCTGCTCTCTCAAGAGAAACGAGATACTCCGATCGCAATAATAACTCATATGAACAATTAAAGAAATATGCAATTTAAAAAATAAAAATATTAATTACATAAACACAGCTTTCGCAAGAGGACAACCTTTAATCAACCATATAATAATGGCAGCGTGATTGAGAGCCACTGCGGGTATAAAATAATGCATATATAATTTAGATTCTCCACAGACCTCTCGCGCTTGGAGTTTATTGAGATGTTCGCTATTGTCTATGATCTCGCTATTGTCCCTGTCATTTAAAGACAGCCGACAAAAGGAGCGAAGAAATACAAACACTACATTTATCATGAAAGATTTTATTTGAAAGTTGTTTCCGAATAAAAATCTTTAATAATAGAGAATTAGTTCAGTAATATCCTAATAATAATTATCATTTATTTTTATTTATGTAGGGAATCATTATTGTTTGCTTATGTTATGCTATAAAGATTTTCAAATGCATTGTTCGTTACATAGTTTGTTCATTTTTTGCACAACCCTGTTTGTTCTATATCGCGATACACAGGTATATGTAGCTCGAATGGTTCATATAATAGAGACATTAAAAAATACTCGAGTACCTGCAGGCGATTGCGGTCTTTCTGAAGCTTTGATAGATGCTATCGTAAGAACGCGACCGTGATTAACCTGTGACCAATAATAAAAATTATATATTAAAATTATGATTCAGTTCTATGTTTTTATTTTGTTATAAACATCTTTGTTAAATTACTAGTTTAAATTTTTCTCAATAATACACGTAAACAAAGGAAATATATTTAATTATAATTACCAAAAATAAATATAGAGTTGGCACGATGATTTTCGAGCTTCCACTAATGTATTCTTTTGTTGCCGACCAATGAAAAATAGGCATTCAAATATAAAACAAGATGGCCGACAGTAAAGTGACAACCGTTTTAAATAATTATTATTTATTAAAAAAATTTTGCTATGCGACAATAATTTTCAATAACTAGTCATGTGTGTTGTTCGATTTGACTGAATATAAATAATCGGATTGCAAATTAACTAGGTATGTTAAAACTATGAAAATGAAATATATACATAATGTGTGTAAGGATTATAAGAATACATTGATTAAACTAGATGAAATCTTCACATTTTGAATTCCCGGCGACGGACTCCGAGACCAAAAAGTGAGTTTTTCCTTTTAAAATACATAAACATTATCATTGCTTCCGATTTAATGCACATATACGTTAGATTTTACTGAACTAGGCATGTTTTAAACGTGAGCATGTAATATATACTTAGTACGTATAAAGATTGAGGTTAATGTCGGGCAAACCGTATAAATGCTAATATAGCGTATTTTTTATCTATTGATATTTGGGGATACTAACTTTCACTACGATCGCGTAATGATTGTGATGCAGTCGGTTATTTAGCTGAAAATGCTTGGTTACAGCAACATAAATTAAAACCATTATTGCAGCAAAAAAATCACCTAGATCGTTCCGTTCCGAGCGACGAATCGCAATATACATATGTATGTGTAATCTAATAGACGACATTTTACAATGATTATAAATATGTGATTGCATACCTGGAATAATCGATAACCAAAATATCTAAGAATAGGTTATTTTTAATTCCGATGTGGCATAATATGTATTCGTCGTTGTTTTTAATCAATTTTTGTTCTGCAAACTAAATATCTTAATATCAATTCATCGCTTATTTAGATGAAACTGGAAGAATGTTAACAGAGATAATATACATTTTTTGTAGGGTCATAAAATCAGCATTTCTTAAAATAATTAACCCTTTGACCGCGGATGACACCTATAGCAGTCATCAAGAAAATCGCCAGTATACGTTGAGAACCTAAATGTGTCATGAACCTTTGAGCATTGTAATAAGTTTTTTTTGTATATTTCAAAGTTAAAAAATACTTTAATCTATTGAAGTAGTAATAAAATAATTTATGACATAAAAAGGTGATCCCCTACATATTAGTAAATTTTTAAATGACGCGTAAAAATATCAGCCGCTGTGAAAGGGTTAATTGGTTATTGTTAAGCTCTTGCCATTCGTGGATATATATATATTAGCGCAGGGTTTCCCAAACTTTTTGAGCGACGGAACACTTCGCAAATCCGAAAATTTTGGCGGAACACTTAGCTTATTTTGCTGTACCCAACTTCTAGGTACTAAAATCTTCGCCTTCATTATGAAGTAGAATATGTTCATTCTTTTAATTTACTCCAAATTTTTGTGAAATATCTATTTAGGCTCCATGGAACACATATTTTGGATTCGCGGAACACCAGTGTTCCGCGGAACATAGTTTGGGAAACCATGTATTAGCGCATTCAGAGCTAAAACGATCCCATCGCGAATATGCCGCCCCCAAGCAAGAGCCGCCCGGGGCGGCCCGCCCCCTGTCCCCTCATGGCTACGCCACTGTAGGTGCTACACTGTCTCTTTAAGCTAGGGCTGTGTTGAAAATTTTCAATAAATTTAAAAAAAAATTAAGGTGAATTTAAAAATTTCGATAAGATATTCTAAAAATATTAAATTTATTTTTAATTATTTTATTTATATATTTTCATGTAAATATCAACAAAGAAGAAAGAATAAAAATTATTATAATAATATTTCTTAGGATTAGTGCCGCGCCAGTGTATGTGTCTACGTGTGATCACGCCGGCCGGTAGCCGGTCGGCTGTTGTTGGGTATTTAATTATGTGCATAATAACTTAATTAAATTGTCAACGACGAGCAATTAAAAAAATATTTTTCGGAAATATTGGCGGAAAGGGCTAAAAAGGAGTCGGAGTCGGTCGATTTTAAATGATTCCGACTCCACAGCTCTGCTTTAAGCATAGAATGACTAAACACAGCGTGAATCTGAAAAAAGAAGCTGATTTTTTTTGGTATAGAAATTAACGAAATCAAAACCAAATACACGTTTAGCACCAATGAATAAAAAAATGCGGACGAGATACAAATAAACCAGCAGAAACATGAAGAAGCAGAAATAAATTCATATACATAGGAACAATCCAAAATCTTAAAAAAAAATTAAAGAAGAGATTAAGACGCGGTTGCTAGCTGATAAATAATGCTAACATGCTAGTAAGCACATGCTGAGGTCTAGGATATGGAGAAAAATATCAAACTTAAGCTATATAAATATATTATAATATCACATATAGTTCCTGACTGTGGATAATAGTTTATAAAAGCATCAGGAAGATATTTGGACTTAAAGGGCTTTAAAATGGGACTTGAAAAAAAAGTAGAAAAAAAACCATCACCAGTGGTGACCTGCCCATCGTAGTCTCAAAAATTACAATGGGCCTCGAAGACTACAGGTCACCTCAAAAGGGTAGACGAAAGATGTTAACAAAAAATAATAAAATTAATCCTGTAATGGAAGACACTGTATGCGATTCATGCATAACACCAGTCAAGCACACGCGCGTCAGAAGTTCCACGAGTGGTGCCCGCGAACCTAACAGCCGTTTAGAAGTACAACCGCGTTCTCACAATCCACTTTAACGTACGAGGTGGGGATGTGGACTACGAGTGAGACGGTGTATATAATGCGGCACAAAGCTAGACTAGACACACTCGACTCCACTATCCACAATTAGCTTCACGGATCACCTCCAGGACACGTCTAGGAACGAGTACCGACGACTTAAATAAAGACCGAGACGACTATGTACGACTTATACTCTTCAACAACCAAGTGGGAAGCACGCATGGAGGATGGAAATTTCTTTGAAAGAAGACTTTTTCATAGCAACAAATGTAAATGAAAATAAACATCACAGTATTTTTGCCTTTCATGTAAAATAGGCAATTATAATGTCAGCCAATTTACAACTAACACCAGAAATATAGCTACGTATATACAAAATTATATATTTTTGTCCGAATTCTTCTTGATGGTTCGCATATTGTCTGACGTCCGGAATTGATTCACGCATCGCGTCTACCCGCAGTCGATTACGAAGAATCGTGATTAAGAAATGTCGGTCGCGGTAAGAGAATGATCCTACCAAATATAATATCATTTGAAATATGTTGTTATCATCACAACGTTTCCTCTCACCGCCGCCCGAAGACAATGCGTCGTCAATCGTATGTACGAGATGACATGTCGTGCACCTCGGCCGGAAACTGCGCGAGCGACAGAAATGATTGATGATCTTTCATGCTATAATCTTCCATCCCCTCCCTGACTCCTTCCAAAGTTCATAAAAATAAAAGCAAAATTAAAAATGACAAAACGAGCGGTTAACTTAAACCCGAAACCGTCGGTTACGAAACCGCTACCGTTAAACGCGCTACTTCCAGGGTCGGCACGAGACAGGTGATTTTGATATATTTATTAAGATGGCTAATATTTAAAAAATAGTACATTATTATTTTATGACAACCCTTAGAAATATTCCATGTGATAAGATAAGCCCTTTAAAGCACATATTTTACACAATTATATATGTACCAAAGTTATTTTTTAGATAATTTAATACTAAGTATTTAAATAGTAAAGTGACTTATGAGAATTAATTAATATTATATATTCTTAGATTATTACATATTATGTGCATTTTATATATTATTAAAGATATAATATACTATTTATTAAACATATAAAATACCACCCAAAGCGAAGATAAGGTTTATGAATTGACTCAAATGTATATTGTTCATTTATATGCGTTAATTTTAATTACACCTCGTGTTTGCAATTAAATTGCTTTTCACTAAATGTAATTAGTAAAATATATTTAATTATGATTATATTCTTATCTTGTTTTTAATATAAATATTTTTATATATGTACCTATATATATTTTTATGTAATATTTTGAAAGTCATTATTAATTTATTTGTGAACATACATATGTTATGATTCAGTATATTAGCTTACAGCTGTAACGTTTACTTGGATGAGTATATTATTTTTAAATAAATCATTATTTAAAAGTCAATAATTATCAGTGCCGGCCCTGTTTCCATTAAGCGCGCGATTAAACAGATTCCTTTACGCTTGTGCGACTCTTGTCACATGTCAGCAGGGGTTACTGTCGGTTAGTTAAAAAAGTAAAACAAGATCAGAAGCTTATATTTTTTATCGTACATCGGTGATGGTTTTTAGGTGCGCGATTAATCTTTGCTTAGATTGAAGCTATTATTGGCGTTGATAGTTCTATTTGATTTGTACGTATGTATTCTTTTTTGCGATTGATTGATGTCATGGTTGGTTAGATAATGTAATACAAAAGTCATTTCGAATTAGAAGAGTGGAGATAATATATTTTTTTAATTGATATATGGACTTATTTATAAACATTCTGTAAAAAATACTCTGTTATATTTTTTTTAATTTTAATGAAAACATAATTTTATGCTTGCAAAAATATTTTTATAATAAACTATAGTAATAATTGTATAATAAAAAAAACAAAGTACTATAATATATTACAAATTATTTAAAAAATCAATTTTGTCTAACTGGTGGGTTAGTGATTTACATATTTCAAGAAATAAGGAATTATTCCAAATTTAAAATTTTTTCTTAAAATAATAGTAATTTATGAACAAAAAATACCAAAATAATCGCAACATTCCAATTTTTCAGACTGAATAAAAAATTGTATTTCGAATTATTTTTCACGGAAATTGGCAGATCAAAGTAGAATAATTCTATGGCATAACAAAATGAACTTCATTTAACTATATTTGTGGTTCTTGTGTTTCAGTACTTACCAACTTTGACATTTTTATAATTTTATTCATTAGTTTTTTTATGATGGGAAAGAAAAGCGAGACCTTAATATAATATACGTATATATATTTTCCACCACTGCTTGTAAACCAATAACTTGGCTCTCCTGCAACGTATCACCGTAAAATAATAAAAGCGTCTTCTGCCATATAACAAATGATGGCTGTCGACGTGCAGCCGTGGTACTAAATGATTACGATTTTTTCCGTTTCCGAGTACCTACCCGGACTTGACCATAATTGGTTCGGACCCTCTACTGGTAGCTGAACTCTCGGAGCTTTTGAGCTTATGAAGCAATTATATGTAGCTACCATCACGTGCTATGCGCGTTTTACTTGTCGGCGATTCGATGCAATTATCTAGACTAATTTTTTCGCCTTAAAAACGTAAAATGTAATTCTGAACATTACATCGCTTCTTGCCACGGTCAAAGTGTTGCAAAAGGCGTGTATCGAATCTTTTGATCTTGCCGCGGCACGGCTCTTTCATCTTTATATTCCAGGGAGATAAAATCGAAAGTATTTCGTAATAAATGTATAATGTATACAGATTATATCAAAAAATATGAATGTATATTTTCTATAAATATTATTAAAAAAGTAAAGTTTTGGAATCGGTTAATTCAGGTTTATTTCGAATTCTCAATATAGAGATGTTTATCGTATCTTATTTTATACAATATACACAGCTCACACGATATTCTTTGCTTATCAGAAAACATCGAATTGAGTTATTTATTAAGTTATTTTATTCATACAATAGATTTCTCGTTAAACCCGAATCGGATGTTTCTATTAAGCTGCTTGGTGGAAGTGTTGAGATGCAACCAGATTATTATTATATATTATAAATAAACGAGTAGGGAGAGAGGATTAAAATATATACAAGATTTCTGAACTTTTTAAGCGTAGTTACTAGAATAAAATCTTTTAAAGATATATATGTACATCACAATTTAATAAAAATTAAGAAATGAACGAATTCCATCGCATTTTTGTTCCTTATTCTTCTTCATATTTTTCATCCATTTTGAGGCACTCTCTTTCTCTTTTTTAAATGTGTATTTTCTTCAAACATATTTTTCACTATTTGTGTTTAATATACATATATGCAGTTTTTACAACCTTCTCTTTAAATATTGTAAATAAGTTTTCTAGCTAAAGCAATTTATTGATTGCTAGATTATTATTTTATATATATTTTCCAAGATGTGGGAGCCAATTTATATATGTATAGGTTTTATTATGAGCAAAATTGATGTGACGGCAGCACATTATCTTGGCGGACTTTGACGGATAGACCGCGGCGGTGCTGCTTCGTTCACTGTACATTCATTACTATATTAATAACATTTAAACTAAACTATATTTCAATTAAAAACTACTGCAGCGCCTCAATCTGTGTCTAATTGTCATCCGTCACCATCCGTCCGGCAAAAATATATTATTAGTAAATAGATATTTATTCAAATCGGCAATTTTAAGTGATTACTTGAGTATTATTTCTTCTTCCTTTTTATTTTCTTTAATATATCTTACAGTGTAACTTCGCATTTCGAGTAATTTAGTTAACTGGTGCTTTGCGATACGAGCAAAATTAAATTTAGTCTATTTGCGTATTACTACAGTAACAAAAACTATTTATTTGTATAAATATTGAGATATGAAATTTAACATTTTGAACCTTAAAAATAAATTATTTATGTAATATAAAGCACAGATTTATGATTCAAGTAAACTAATACAATTATAAAATGCAGTATAAAAATATTTTGGAGTATTTTACAATGAAAAAATAAAAAAAATATATTAATATTGCAAAAATGAAATACAACTAATGATGCAGTTGAAATCGTCGTGTGATTTTAAATATAGATAGAATAATATTATATATCTGGCAAACACCTTGTTGATTAGTTTTAGATTGTGTCTGTCAACCAGCCAAAGCTTCATCGTCGATCTGTTTCTGTTTTTATATGTAAACAGTACTGTTTTCATTTCTTCTTTCGATAATGTATAATTTTTATATTGTCAGTATTTTAGATAACAGATTTTCTTGTCTTGTGATATTGTAACTGCTATATTGCTTAAAATGTTGTAGTTTTGAAGTCACCAATATTTTCTTCTTTTAGTTCATTGTCTGTTATCCTACTTTGGCAATTTGTTGTTTATTATTGTCTTAAATAAGGTTGTAGTGCTCTACAAATTTACTGTAGGGTAAATATTCTTACTTATGTATATCTAATTGGTACTTATTGTATTTTTTGGGATGATACATCGTGTGACTTAAATTTCTTATTTTATTTGTCGCTATAATTCCTTAATTATTATTCTCTTTATTTACCCAACTGAGTGTGGGTCTGTAGATTAACATTTCAAAGATTTTTAAATGCTCTATCACTTTCCCTGTAAGTGTCCACTTTTATATACTGTATAAAAGGACAGAGAAAGCTATTTTAATTCGGATGAAAGTCCTGGCTTTCTTCGTCCGGAATTTTATTTCTAGCGTGTGTTCCTATTCTTCGTTTAAATTGTGTAAGTTTTTATGGAAAGTTTCTCTATTTCTAGCTACAAATGACATAAGCAGTGTTGTCAATGAAATATAGCAGCATTGGATATCGTAATTTGTTTAATGCTATTTGGATTGTTTAAGTCATGATTGTTATGTTTGCTTTCGAGTGAGAATATGTGCTATAATTTATACAATTTCTCTAGTAGCAAAAATATAGTTTATAAAGTGCTGAATTTATTTACCATTACTATCGCTGTGGCAATTTTTTTAAATTTATTCTAAATATGTTTTACCATCTATTTAACTGACTGTATCATAGTTCTCGACGGGCAATCACCAGGGGGTGGGTCGTATTTGAATTTGGTTTTATTCAAGATTCGTTGGTCGCTCGTAAAGAAAATAGGCCCGTAGACCAAGTCGTTAACGGCAGGAGATGGGCGTGTCGATTTTTACCTGGCTAGATCTTTTCACCTGACAGCTTTTAGCCAAGTATTCTTTCTAGTCACAAAAATGATATCTCAATTTGCGCCACCGCTTGCGATCATCGCGCATTTGCATAGAACGGCAATAAACTTTTAAAAAATCACACAATTCTCCTAATAGTTATTTAAAGTTTTATCGAGCGCAGGTGCCATTTGTTAGACACGTTAACGATTATTGTCGCGTAATAAACTTTATATTTTGGATCATTATATTGCAACAAAAATGTAAAATATATTATACCAGATCGTCAATAAAACGTTTTCATTTAAAAACGGGCGATTATATATTTTTTTTTCGTCAGATAAAGCGTCGGCAATGTGTAAAATTTATTCCTATACGAACCGAAACGCCGAATGGGAGAAAAAATTATCTTAGATAATACACCTAAGGCGGCAGGTGTAGGCTTTACGTCGTAAATCTTCGGTTAGATTTTTATCATACACACTGTACAATCATAAAATATTGTAAAGTGAACGCGACTGTCATGCGTCTTCCGTTCGCTGTCAAGCGTTTGGTTAAAATGTATAACAAGCGATCCAATTAAATTCGACAAACGCAAATTTTTTTATAAATTAAGTCATGGCTTAATCAGTACTACTATATATATTGTAGTTATATTTAAAAAAATAATATTATATAATTTTATATTTAATACGTTTACTATAATTAACACATTGATAAATTTTGTATATTTATATTTTTATGAGGGCTTTGACTGTAATTTTAATGATCTATAAATAAATTTGGGTTTACAACTTATGAAAGCCGTGAAAGTTTTCAGCCCACTACCATTTTTATTTAACATATTATTGTATTAATAAAACTAATTTAAAGTTTATATGTATTATATCATATATCTTAATAATTTACAATTTATTGTAGTTATAATTATATTTATCATAGTTATAAAAATACATAAATAAAAATCCGGGAGTATGCGAAGGCTATGACATAATATGTTTTAAAAATTAGCCACCGTTGCGAAATATTTTCTGAAATCATATTTAATGCGAATTAATTTAATTAGGCACTGAAAATTATTAAAAAATCTGTTCATAATATTTACCTGATAATTAATCGTGTTTTTTTTGTTGCTCAGTGTTGCCATATAATGAATTTCCATCCGGTGCCATCTCGGTGAAAATGCTTCATTATCAAGCGTTTATATTAAGACTTTCTATAACAATATTACGAGTGTATCGAATAAAGCGCATTTAAACCAAATTTTGTCCAATAGGAGAGCGCAAAAAACAATTATCCCTCCTCAGAAGTCAAAAATCCGCGTCAAAAGCAATAAAATCGTGCCGTCGCCGTCGCAGTGGGAACGCTCGTTGCCGAGCGTTCCCACTGCGACGGCGCCGACACGATTTTATTGCTTTTGACGTGAATTTTTGCCTTATGAGAAGTGATAATTGATTTTGCGCTCTCCTATTAACCAAAATTCGGTTTGAATATATTTTGATCAGCCCTCTTATATTGTAAGTCCATAGTAATATCGGTAAGGATAGCTATCATATTTTTAAAACATAGTGTAATATCGAAATGCAGAAAAACTATGGAACAATATGTGAGATGTCCGTCTGTATTTATTCTTCCGCTTATTTTCCCCTGAGAGATGAGTTGGCTTAGTTTATATTTTGGACTTGACTTGAACTTTTATTGGGGTAGGTTTGGGTTTGAACAGCAAACGGATGTTTTGCAACTGTGAAATTGAGTTTCTTAGACATTTTAGAGCAGCATATTAGTTAACTTATATTTTCGCTAGTAGAAAAATATATGTACTGGTGAAAATGTATTTGGAATTTACTAGTGAAATATAACTTTACCAAAAAATACACATTCACTGTAACATTTATACATTGGATAATGATAAGTATCTAAATATATATTACTACATATATAAAAGTTGAAATCTTATCATTTTACCAGCACCTGCCAGATAATTTATATTTTCACTGGTAAATATGTATATCTATTAGTGAAAATGTATTCTGATACGATTTTACTGAAATGACATATTTTAAAAAATATTTTCGGTATAGATTCGAGACTATTTTTCTAGATTTTTTTAGGAATAACCACATGAAACTGAATGTATAATTTTTTTAATTTGCTGCATTAAATCGATAAAACAATATATAAAAACATTAAATTTTTGTAATTCAGATGGTGCTGTTGTTGATTTACATTCGCTGAATATTTTCTCTTAAGTCTAATATTTCTTAAGCTCCCGGGTTGTTTTAACACAGAATCTCTAGTTGAGAGTGACATCATAGCGCTGCACATACACTAGTGATAGCAAAGCATTCATATAAATATTTTTAACGTTGCTTAATTACAAATTCAGAAAATATTTTTTTAACTTAATTAAATTAATTTACGATTATAGATATTTAGTTTCATTAATTAATGAAAAAATTATAATGCATCGATTACTTATGATAAATCATACAGTTTTTTATACACATTGTGAGGGATGCTAAAATCTAATGAAATACTAATATAACATTTTTGTCACTCACTATATTGGGGCGGGCAGCAGATATAATCAAATTTTACTTAGAAAACTATTTCTATAAATAATTATACATTATACTTATTATATTGCATTATTAGTGTTTTATATGATTTTGTATTAAGAAATATTAATTGGATTAGTTAGTGAGTAATTTTATAATACATTAGATTAAAATAATTTCGGAGGAAAAACAATAATCTCGTGATGATATCTAAAAAGAAACAATCAACTGATTTGCTAGATAACCTATTATTTTGACAAATTTTATCTATAAGAAAACACTATTTGATCTAAATTTATGTATTTAAAAGAAGTATTTAATATAATATATTTTTTTGAAATATAGATCAAGTATAGAAATCAGTAAGTCACAGTTTGCTAAATGTTAACATCCTGACATTGTTGTCTTTTATTTATTTATAAAGAAAGTTCTAATAAGCAAAATCACAAAAAAATCGAATCACCTCCTCTTACCCCTGACGTCTTAAACTATAAAAAATGAATATATTATAATTTACATGTGATATTGGTATACGCCATAATTTAACATAAGTGTTTAGTATACCTATTTTTTTGATTACGTGAATGTACTATTTTCCTATATGTGTTTAAGTAGAGGCAGTGGCGTAGCTATGGTGGGGCGGAGGGGGCGGGCCGCCCCGGGCGGCACTTGCTTGGGGCGGCATATTCGCGATGGGATCGTCCAGTGTGGTTCTTAATCCTGAATGCACTAAAACATATATATATCCACAAATAACAAGAGCTTAATAATAACCAATTTATTATTTTAAGAAATGCTGATTTTATGATTCTGCAAAAAATATATGGGGGGGGGGGGCAGTTTTAAGGATCGCCCTGGGCGACACATACCCTAGCTACGCCACTGAGTAGAGGAATAGTTGGCACAAATCTCCTGTGGACAATGTTATCATTATTTATAAACTTAATCATTTATTCGGAGTATCATTGGAGAGTTAATCTTGAACTAAAAAACCTAAAGCTGTGTATATACGTGGTTAGTATTGCTTAAGCACAATAATACATATATTTACCAATTATTTTTTTCAAATCCAAATAATTGCCGATAT
Source organism: Plectrocnemia conspersa (assembly GCF_051122295.1). Taxonomy (NCBI): domain Eukaryota; kingdom Metazoa; phylum Arthropoda; class Insecta; order Trichoptera; family Polycentropodidae; genus Plectrocnemia; species Plectrocnemia conspersa. The sequence continues at coordinate 11,443,123 of NW_028277172.1, forward strand.
GATCGCATAGGCACAGGGGCGTACCGCTCGTCTACGAGGCCCCTATCATATAGTGTTATTCTGAAAAAAATGGTGATGATTGTGTAAGATGGTGAGGTTGTTAGCGCTGGCTCGTTACGAGATGGCCGTGTGGTGTTGTGGAGATGGGAATGGCTGTTTATCGAATCGTTATCTGCGCGCCAGGCGGCGGCGAGGCGGACTCAAATTAAAGGTGGATCGCCACGAGATGAAGACGTTCGGACCCTAACAACCGTCTGCCAGGATGCCCACAATTATGTTAATGCTGCTACAGCGGCCGTAGTCCGCTTCCAATCGACTGGCAGTAATCTGCGAGTGGATAAACTCATGTCCATAGCCGGGACGGAAGCAGATGCGGAAGAGTCACAAACTTAAGATGGACTGGACCTTAAAATCTAAATTCTTACGTTGGAAATTTTAAGCTTAACAAGATTGAATAAACTTGTAAATAAATATATCTGCTTTTATAATAGCATGACCCAAGTTTTTCAATGTCCAAAAAGAAGTCACAGAAGATCAGATTATATTTACGTAAAATATGGCTTCGTATAATTGATCATATTCGTGGCTCATAATCGTATGACTAATACGACTTGTGAATATGAATATCCACTTGCAAAAACGAAATGAGTCACAAACATTCATATGGATATATATGTCTGTATATGCTTCAGAAAACATATATTTTTCTTTGTTAGGAATGCAATCAATGATTTCTTGTATAAAGTGAATCAAATATTGTAAGTCTTAAACATACATTTTAGCAAAGTCGCAAAAGATAGATGAAAATAAAGTGGCCCTATACATATACTGATTTATTAAATAGTGCTATATATACACTGATTAAAATACGCATATATTATATAAAAAAATCTATAAACATTTAAGCACAAACACTTAAAATGTTTAGTGTGCACTTAAATGTGTGCCTCGTATCCTTTTTCTATAGAACGCAATAGCATCATTCACTGCTTTTGATACTTCTACAATTCGTTCTCTATCATATATAAAAAATAAAAATTTTATTGGTTGCTCATTTTATTGGTGTTTTTCTAAAATATAGTTTTCTTTTCTCTGGTCCCCATCGTATCTTCGTTGCACATTTCCGTTGAAAACGAAGTTCTCTTCTTCCAGATTTAGATCCAGTTATTTATTCATTTCGACTAGTACACTAATAACATCGTCCACTTAATCCCTGAAACCAGACCAACTGAAAAAAATTCAATATTTACTTTTTTTTCAGAAATTGACAATATTTTAAATTGTTTTATAAATATAATATTTTTTTCAGAATTGCCGTTCTGTCTCTAAATATCTTTGAATACCTCCCTAAATGTGGTATGTAGGTAAAACTTTTTAAATGTGTGTATTACATCTTGATCTTTTAATTGAATTTTGTAGGTGGTATTAGGAAAAATAAACATTATCTCTATATAAGCTTTGAATATTGTCACATGGGGAAAAAACCTGGTGCTGTAATAAATAACAATATAATATTAAATGATAGGTTGTAATACTTCAAATATTTTTCTACCTCTTGCATAAAATGATAGAACCAGTCTTCAAAAAAATATTTAGTGCTCTTAATGCTCTTAAATTACTATGTATCAGAAAGCAATGTTTAGGAAATATTCCTGATTTTTCGCTGTAGTAAATTAAAATTTAGATGCTCAAACAAAACAAAGATTTTTATGGTTAAGATATGGATGTATTATATGACCGACCTGATATTTTCCCTCTGACTCTTTATCCAAGCTCTGCTATCGTGCTAGGGACTACATATACTTTTATGTATACGAGTACACTAAAGAGCACTTAAAGATCTCCTTCTTTGTCGTGAAAGCACACATTTCAAAATAATTTTAAAATAAGACCTGCAATTTTGTACGCTTTTCCAGTTTGAGTATGCAATAAAACTTCAAACACAGCAAAATATTTCAATAAGAAGCGTGTCAAATGCAGCTTGATTTGCTCGCAACTCAATGTCACACTCTAACTTAAAAATAGAAACTCATACCGAGCATTTCTATATATTAACTCAATAATTTTACAAGAGAAATGACTATATGTGCTAATAACAACCGTCGCAGTCGCAGTGAAAACGCTACAACGGCGACTATAATAATAAATAAATAAGTTATTCGTAACAATTAATTTTAACATTATAAATATATAAAAAGCACGGTGAAGTTTGTCGATATTAATATTCACAAAAAATAGTAAATTAAATATTTATTTTTATACATTATTTATTTAAATTTATGTTAATTATACATAGTATTTTTTTATATTCGATCTACTAGTTTGGGCACAATTACTTCGAGATCGTATCATCGATCAATAAAGATCAATACATGAAATTAATTGTACTACTACTCAATTAATCAGATTACGTTCCAATAGAATTTATTATGTATACTTTACAATTATGAATATATCGGTTTATTTCTTCATTTGAGAATTTATTTGTAACAAAGTACGTTCATACTTGAAATGTTGCTATTAGATAAAATAATATCTAAAAAATCGTGATATGTTCTTGCGTCAGTTTCACGCCTGCCGAAATTAACATGAACTTCACATGTTCTCGCTACCAACTATGGCACAACCGTAGCAGGAATCTGTTTACGTCAATCGAGTGATTTTGAATGAAAGTAAATGCCATCGAATTTGTTTTAATGACGCCCTGAATATCACGATTTACTAAATGATAATATAATTGATCGTCTAAGGTCTCTATAGCGAAAATTCGTATTTTATTTGGCGGTTCATCTATATACGTAAATAAATTTCTTAATAAAAAAAATAGTTATTTAGCATAATTTATTAATTAGCTCGGATGCAGTTAGATAAGGTCTTTATTTATCAACAATATTGTTTTTATCTTAATTAATATTAGATTACATTAACATAACGGTGCTACAAGCTTCTGGGTGGTAAAGACCATTACTAAAATCATTAAAGCAACATTACTGCTAGTTTATTACTAAATTTTATAGCACCAGAATAAGGTTGATACTAATTATATTGCATAATATTATTTAATGGTTAAGTTTTATTCGTCATCTTAATTTATACCTTATAAATATGTATTTATCTGCCATCGTATTATGAGCATTTTATATATTTTTCCCCAGGGGGTGACCAAAATTTATACTATACAACCTCGTAACATGCTTATTTCTTCGGAAAGGTAACAAATATTATTTATTTTTATTATTATAAATATATTAACAGCTTAAAACAAACCTCATATCGAATCCCCTTTCACAGATGAAAAAAATCAACCAGTCATTATTACGAAACTACCAATTTTTAAAATGCAGCATACTTCCTCGTCCATTATAAGCTCATGCGGGTTTGGTTGGAAAAAAATGTTTAATCACCAACGGAGCTTATTAAGGTCTTGACAGCTCATTCATCAACACCTTCTACCAAATCGTGACCGTACACAATGGTCACATGATCAAAAAAATGTCTATATATTAAATTATATTTTATTATTAGAAAAAAAACCTTGTTTTTATTTTAACGCTCTCTCGTAACTCGTAATGAAAAAATGTTTCGTAACGAAAATACACGCTATCGGAACGATCGAGTCGAGATGTATAATTTGTGTGTGGAGTAGATGAAGACATTTTGTGGTGAGCGGTTTCTGGCCTCCTCCGTCACGAACGGACCTCATCTCTTCTACCATCGGAGGTCAAGAAACCTCAGTACTAGTACTGAAAGTGTTGCAAAGCAAAATTGACTTATGGTTGTATTTATATATTTAGAAAAAAAAGTGCAAAAGAATAATAAAATCTGTTCGGTTAAACAAAAAAAATGGGTATTATTAAGACGTAAACCGCAAATTCGAAATAGAAGTGTTTTCCAAATCTGGGATAATGTGGTATAAATACCTGTCGGAACAATAAATTTGTTTATGGTACCCATCAGTAATCTCGGCGGCGGGATCTTTCATCTTCGGGACTATTCAAATTCCAAACTCGAAGAATACCTGAAAGGTGATGAGCGGTACATGTTAAAGAATCAAAGGGATAAGTACGTTTGTGCATACAAACATTGGTAGTAGGAAAGGATTAGTTTGATATTTTTCTAGATAAGCTTTAAAAGCATATATTTTATTGTTAAACTGAAGATTTAAAAGCATAATAATGTCAAGAGTAGAGTACGAATTCCTTTATAGAGCAAATAATGGTATCGCAGAAAAAATAACGTTTCTCAAAACCGAACCTTGTTTGCGGAAATTTTATTTGCTCTTCTTATGAATAGCCAACTCCTTATTACCGCAAACACATTTTTAATGAGCGATTTAAATTAATTTTCCAGATATCTCATCAAAGGCGAATGCTTTTTGGGTGGATTTGGGATAAAAATAAATTAATATGGGTATTTTAAAATCAGCCCACTTACTTACTATTTATACTTTCCAATATTTTATTTAACCTTTACACTCGGATGATGCCTCAAGAATATTTTGCATTTCATTTTATGCAATATTGTAGATAAAAGTTTCAAGAAACCACATTACCTGAATCAAATTTACAAGTACTCATAAATTGTGATAAAGTTGGTTTTTCTAGAGCCGAAATTTTAATTCGGATGTGCCGTATTTTTGTTTCCGTTTACAACATTTTGCAATTGCTCTACGGTTGGGTTAGTGACATTTTTATTAACGGTATTGTGTTTATAAGTTCATATTTTGTGTACCGATAAGTGAAACTATTTTGTGACACATCTTCAATTTAAGTTCTGTTAGGCTTAGTCCGTTTTTTATAATTCTACGCCTAAGTCTTTAATATATTTTTAAAATCCGTTAAAACAATAAGAATCTGGGTTATTGTTTCGACAAACATTGCATATTTTGGTCGATTGGGCTACAATTTCATAAAATATCGGTAAAATAAACTTATTATTTTTTGATATAAGTATATTAGAGTAGACGTGTAGAAGCAAGCAATTGTGGTTTGCCAAAAAATAGAGAAAAATAATCATTAAATATTTTTTTATTCTAATTTTTTTTTTATTCTAGTCATATTCTAGTACTCTTATAAATATGTTTCCTTTCAAATGTTCGATATGTAGCAATTATATAATTTAACTAAAGGTGATTCAAAGAAAAAATAACAAAAAAGTCATACAAACCATACAGGAAACGTGCAAAGGAAACGAGCAACAGAATCATTTAGTTCCACGATTTTTTACTCATCAATCTTAATTTGAAACGTTTATTTTAGGATACCATATTTTAAAACATCTCTCTTGACTTATTTTAATATGTTCGTGATTTCCTGTCTTTTCACATTACATCATTATGGTATGGCCATTATAATGCTATTAAAACAGTACTAAAGGATCCTTTGAATCTCTTCGATAATCAGCCAATAGATTATTCAAATGTATGCAAAATGGGACGTTCGTTTTTTTCTACTTATTGTTTATTATCTTGTAAATTCTACATCTTGTTTTACGACCAATCAGAAGCCAAACAAAAATGTACGTACACCTTTATTGGCCGATCAATAAAAATGCTTTTTAAGCCACGACTACAAAGTCACGACGGCCATAATGTAAAAAAATGTAATAGACTCGATTGTTTGAAAGTAATGTCTTAATTAACGTGGAATACTCCAAGCAATCACCATGATAGAGCAATAAAGATAGAAATCCAATTAAAACAATACTATAAGCAGTTTCTCAGCTTTCTCAAAAGATTGAATGATATTTTAGAACAAATGGTCGATTTAAAAACCCGTTGACTTTATACTTTTAGAGGAGATTGCATTGTAAATTTCTGAATTACATTTATAGGCGCCTACGTGCTTTATTTTCAAACTAAAGACACTTGAAGGGTCAAAGGTTAAACAGGCTTTAATCGAGAAAGAAGATTCGAAAAAACGTGAAACGAATATCCGATAATTGTGCGTAGTTTATGGAGTATCGGCGGCTCTCTTTTGATCTCGTGTGAACTAAAGATGTTATGTATGATATTCGAGGCAATTACCATTTAGACGTTATAATTCATACCTGATGTTTAATTGCTTAATTATAACGTTTTTAACCGACGCCGCGGTTAGTTTTGACTTTTAAAAAACGCCGTTTACTACGTGATACGGTTACTGAACGATTTGATGAGCTTTTTCGTTATTTTTATAGCAATTTTGTATTTTATTAATGTATGCTTCATTTCCCGTCATAAATTTTATATATTCGTTATACGTATAAACCGACTATTAAATATTTTGATCCATGTATTATTAGGAATTAAAATATTGAATAATTAGTTGGAATGAGTTTATTTTTCTCTATTTTGATTTTAATATGCACTTTAAGGTTTTATATTATGGAACACAATACATTGCATGATTTTAAATAGTTAAAAAAAAGCTTTCTAAACCATACTTTAATGCCAAAAATACGTAATGTCTTTTTAATTCACAAAAAAGACATGTCGTATTTATTTAATTTACATGTAGTATTTATTTAAGTTAAAATTGCCAAAAAACAGTTGATATTCTGACCGTACAAATGTTGTGCAATTCATTTATTTTAGTTATATTAACGTGGATAGATCACTCGGAAAGTTCTCAAAAATTGAGTTAGTTCCTCGCGGTTCAACTGTGACTGCTGGGCTGGACCAAATTTGACGATTGAAATGGAAAGCTTGCTTGATTGCCTTTATCCGGACCTAAATTATATTGGTCTGAAGGCCAAGACTCGTACAAGGTCTTCCTGTGTTTATTTTGTGCGACCTCCACTGGTGGTAAACTCAAGCTTTGAGTGATTTCCTTGATGCACGCTTCAAATAATGTATTCTCTACTCTGCTGCCTTTGAGTAGTCATTAGATTTTATGGCTTTCATGGCGTCTTTATAATCAGGAAGCTTCAATGGGGCAGAATCTTTAATGGGGGCGTTTGACTAAAGACGAGAGCTTAGCAAAATTGTGGCTTGCTATGAGCCTGCTATGGCGGCCCGACAAGCCGAGGGCTTAGAGAAACCCTGGGCGTCAGACCAATAATAAAAGAAAGTGCCTGTCCTCTCTGATTGACGACTCAAAATCCACTGATCTTGTGGCTCACAACTACTGTCGCCTGATGAAAAGAGCAGGTGTTCGTCAAAAACACTAAGATAATTAAACGTTTTTCTACGCTTTTTTTTTATCAATATTGTGTAAATCTGTATAGAGTTTTAGAATTACTCAGTACATAATCATGATTATTTTATGAATGAATAATTATTGCAGGTGTTCAATTTGAACACTCTTGAATTTCGCAGTGATTTGCAGATAATCATTAATGCGTGTGTTGAATTGATATCAGATGTAAATTTAATTAGCACTTCACTCTGCTTGTTGCAGCTGCTCAATAGTATTTTATCATTCATAACTGACTTATAAGGTTAACGCCTTAACTCTTAAACGTTATTAATCAAATATCCAATATAATATATACATCTAAATTTGATATATAGTTTTTGTTCGGTTTACCGTTGGTGACTTTCTAACAACTTTTAAGACAAAAGCTTTGAACGAACGAGTCAGAAGCGATTTCGCATCAAATCACCACGACAATATCCGAGCTGCAACCAGACAACACATCGGGTAAAGTACAGCTTCACATTATGTACTCAGAAAGCTGGAATACGTGAATAAATGAACCGGCAAGAAAATTTATGGTTGTCACGGCGAGTCGCGAAAGCTGTCAGCGAATCTGACGAATAAACGGGTTGTCTCGAGGCTGGAAATCAGGCGTGCCCGGAGTGTCAGCGTGATGCTGGTGGATGTTTTCCTTTTGGTCCATTCTCACTCTTTGCACCCGCAATGGTGTTGGTCGGTTTTATGACTGGGATTATAAATAATTGGAGGCGATCGCGTCGGAATCGTCTAATAAAAATCGAAAATGTTACACCTCAATAACTTTGGGTATTAAATTGGCGTTTTATTTTTATGTCTCTTTTTAACACGAATAAAACATATTAATATTAATTATTTAAAAAAAATAACAACATTTTTTAATGGTTACGAAATGACCGTTGATTTGTCGCGCATGTATTTATAAAAATTACTATAAGCGATAACCGGATTTTAATAACTTTGTTAGGCTGTTGATATATGCAGTGCGTTTAAAAAATGGAATTTTCGATGAAGCGAACAAACAAGATAAAGTTCTTGTGTAGAGTTGTTTATTAGAAAACTTTAAGCTCATTGGACGCATTGAGAAGAGAAAACTTGAAAACCTTGATCACACCACACACGTGAAGTGAGAGAACCGTTAACTTTAATGTTAATCAGTAATCGTTAACTATCAGATACACAAGAGCCGCTAACTTTGATCACTAAATAAAAATTACATAAGTTGAGACGATGAAAGTGGGTTGCTACTGATTAAACTCATAGCTAATCTTTTAACTATTAAATTGTTGTTTAAATTAACTGCTTACTCTTAGTTTATCGAAGATAATTTTAATTCATATTTATACATTACTTGTGTTAATAATTTTGTTACAAAATTTAATATATTATTTGTTTTTGGTACAACTAGAATTAATACTAGATATATGTATAACATAAAAAAAAACACTGTACTATAAATATTTATCATTATTTATAGAAATTGCGTTACATGTATTATATTAAATGAAAAAATCATAAATGATTATCATTTAAAAATTAAGTTTTGGACTTGTATTTATCTGATATTAAATTAATAAGAAAACAACTAAACTTTAAACGTGAAAATATAATCAAACTACACTTGAAAATAGAATCAATACTAAAATTTATCATGAACTTCACAGAAATGTAACAAGCATTTTACGGTTAACGTTAAACTAAAGGAGGCGTCCATTCCTTTACTTTGAAGTCGTAAAATTTAGATTTAAGACGTTTATTCTATTCTCAACGTTCGCAGCATTGTTCAAATGCGTGAAAAATATTAAAGAACATCGTATAAAATAAGTTTTATAGCGGGTAGAAAATCCGCCATTTAAATTATAAAACGCTATTTACATAGTAACATACAACTCAAATCCCATATGTAACTTTTGTGAATTTAAAAGATTTGTATTGTTGACACTCTTTTGCTCTACATTTTTGAATATGTAGTAAATAAACTATTAATATAGTGACTATACATGTCACGCGTTTTCATTTCTACTCGAAAGAAAATTATGATATTTTCATAATAAACTTATTAATTGGATCGGGAATTTATTAAACTATGATTATTTTCTTCATTAAAATACAAATATATCAATAGAAATCTGATTTTACTAATATTGTGTAACTTTAATTATTTTTTAATAATATGTTGATCGTTGTTAGGACCAATGAGATAACGACGTTCATAGAAACCAATATTAATATGCTCTTTAACGTATATAAGAATCATATTAAAACTGCTTTTTATGAAGGGTAGAAGTCATGTGGCTTATTAAAATACAGTTTGGTGAGTACCTCTTCTTCCACCGCTCGCCCGCGAACAACATATGATCATGGCCGCACACATCCCGCCGCCAGCTTCTCCACCACCGCTCGGAGAATATACTATCGATGCTGCACTAATCTGAACTCTGAGGATCAGCCATTGACATCATCCTTTCGCCAGCTTCTCTACCACCGTTCGGAAAATAACGTACTCGGCCAAAATAAGTTGTCGCAACATATGTAAATATAATCTAATAAAACTTAAACTAGTTTCCACCTGCGTCTTACTGGTTGCGAAGTCACGCCTCTTAAGGTTACTAAATCTTAATTTGTTTTTTATTTTATTTATTGTTTTTTATGAAAATTTACATATTTTTACACATCTTATATACATATAAAATATTTATAAATAAGAAACTTTAAGCAAATAAATGAACTAAAAAGCATTACAATAACTACTTTACGAACTCTGGTAATACAACATGGCAAAATTAAGGAAATATATATTTAAGCTCTAGTACAAAATTAATTAAATTAAATAGATAAATTAAATTAAATCAAACAGTTTATAACGATTAATTTTATTATTTTAAATTATATTAAGCAGGAGTAAATCATTAAAAATTCGAGCTCAGAAAATTGAAAGAAAATTATTAACGAAAATGTTCAGTTTTTGATTAATATATTGTAAAAATCTATGTGAAACTTGTGAATATAAATATGTTGTATAATACATGTATTATATTATAAAATATATTTTATATTTTGACTTTGACTAGAAAGAAATATATTAAATTCAGTTTTGTTTTCTAGTATTAATATTATTTTTTTGTTGAAAAACACTTGATCTTTAATTTTTGCGTAATTATTTTTCAATCTGTTTTGGATTTTTATTTATTTATCAGGGATGTAATTCTTTATTAATAAGATATTTTATTATTATTTTTTATCATACTATACTAACCTGTTTCAAGATATTCTTCGTTTATGTACGTTTTAAATAAATTGTATCGAATAAAAAGTGTAATAATTTGTGTGGACATATTTGTCGAGGGCGCTCGTTCCTGCCGACATTTCTCCCGGTTGAGAGCAGCGTCCAAAACCGGTCCAGGCGAACGCCGCTAAATTAAGTTGTTTCGTGTGGACCTCGTCAAGGCTGTTATTTTTTATGCCGCCATCCTTTCTGCAATCATTAACACGTATCGGACGTAAAAAAAGTCGACCAATAAAGAGATCTCGAGATAATCGCAAACGCACGCACATATATTACGTGTGTAATGGCGAAACCGCAAAAAACAGCGCTCTTCTCTGCAATCGTTTTGCCGTGATTATAATAATTTTGCAATCGTTAATTAGCGATCAACGACTTCAGAAGCGTCGCTGTATCATTTTGTGATTAGGCATCGAAATAATGGTGGGTTATCGTCATGGGACGCAGAAGACGCCTTCGCTCGTTGAAGATATTTTTTCTGTATATTAATATTCAATGATTATGTAATGCACGTTCAAGTACTTTTTGAAAGGTTGACCAGCATTATCTAGCCTTTCTTAGGAACCCTTAAAAATTACGTATGTAATTTAAGAAAAACATCGATTATTTGGAAATACAAATTTGCCTGACGCCAATCTTGATATTGTTATATATTGATAAATATTACAACTCTTTGTTTATGTAGGATTAACGAACTTGCATACGAGTTTTGACCCAGAGGGTCTTTTTATGGACTAAGAAGACGGAACACCCCTTTCTTACATCTAATTAACATACTTATATAAATAAGGGAATGTCCTTTGTTCGTCAACATTTATATTGATAAACATTACAACTCTTTGTTTATGTGGGATCTATGAACTTGCATACGAGTTTTGATCCAGAGGGTCTTTTTATGGACTAAGACGTTGGAAACACCCCTTTCTTACATCTAATTAACATACTTATATAAATAGGGGAATGTCCCTTATTCGTCAGCATTCTAACTAATCACTTCAAACCAACACGGTCAGTCGTCCGTCTGACGACCGACCCCCTAAATACCGATTTTCATCGAGCACACGCGAAAATATAACAATATCATAAAATGTTAATTTTATTGTTTGTCAAAATTACTTGACGACATGGATATCATGATGTTTATATTTATTGTTTAACGCATCGTTTTACGCGATTATATGTTATTGGAATTAATATCGTAAAAATATATTATATTACTGAATCGATAAACGAAGTATTGAGTGATTTTTAAGAACAATTAATATACTCATGTACCAAAAACACCCGCTAGCTACTTATTAAAAAGTTATCATTGTTTAAATGCAAAGCTACACTTCTGTATAATCATTACCAATAATTTGCGTAAAGTATATTTATTTTATTTTTAGTCGATTAATATATTTTCAATATTATAATCTGATTAAATAATTATAGGAGGCTGTAACAGTATTTTTCGCGACTTCATCGTTTTTTAAAATTCTTGATATGGAAAAATCAAGGATTGCATACATTAAATTAGCTTAGTAATAAAGCTACTACTGTGTAATTAACTAATTTAAACTATTTTAGACTATTTGGGAAAATTTTATTAGTTTAAGTGCAATTCGATTTATAGATTTTTTGTAGTAAGCTTCAAGTTACTAATTATAGAATGCTTGAACGCTAGATTTTTAACAAAAAAGCTATACCTGAACAGGTTGCAGTGGTTACACCAACACCGATCAATCGCCGACCCTTATCAAAGGTGTTAGTGCGGAACAGTTTTATACTATACCTCATTATTTTTGTAACAGGTTAAAACGTCCACAATAGTAGCAGGCGTCAATAAAAAAAAACATTCTATCGACTTCTTAACGAAGATGTATTAAAATGGATTTTATACTATCGCAGATAAAAATTGATCGTTGACGTTTCAATAAAATGAAACGGAACGCTTTTATCTAGCATATATAAACAATTAACGTATATACATTTTTTATATTCCTATACTTCAATACATTTTTTTATGTTGATATATTATACCCGAGGGGTTTTTAATCAGTAGGAGTAGATTGAGCTGTCATTAACAAAGGCTAGCCGGTTGTATTTCATGTTTAAGAATGAACATTTATCTATCTCGTTATGTACCGAAAGATACGCACGCCATCAATTCAATGTTTGTTTTCCTAATGCTTTCTGATGAATAGCTTGGCTAAGATCTACATATTTTACCATATCTATAATACATACGCTGTCGTAAATAATTGCTTACAATGATCAATCAGCGTAGTCGATCAAGTTCAGCAGATTTATAGTGCATTTTATTGATTGGATTTTAGATTTTAGAACAAATCAAAAAAATTTAAAAGTTGTTTTAATTCGAGCCAGAATAGATTGTCCAAAAATTTGTACCAAAAAAAAATTTTGACTCGAAAATTTGTACCGAAATAATCTTTAACTGTGAAGAAACATTTTTAGAATAAAATTTTCCATTCTCCTTTTTTATTATTGCAAAATGCGCATTTTTATTTTCTGAAAAGTCAGCGGTTAAATTCCGTTTGAAGGTCTGAAATAATTGATGTATAATTTATTATGGTAACCACCTTAAATGTGAGTAATGTTGAATGTCTGTGTGTTCAGATTCAATATCATCTAAGAATTATACAAATTGCCGATGACTGGCTTCTAATAAAGTTCAGTCAAAAAAAAACAGTCACAACTTTCACCACATGATTTCAATTTATAAACTTTTTTACATAAAACCACTTATGCCGTGCTAAAATACAACTGGTTTATTTAGATAGATTGATTTGAATTAATCACTGATTCTTTTCACCCAATATTTTTTCCAGTTGGGCATACAGACGTAACGTAATATTTCTGAAACGCACAAATTTGTACAAAAAAGGTAGTGCAGGCATCGCCGCGTAAAGTGTTAAAAATAATAAATTAATAGGTCATATATTTTTTGATAGTTGTTTTTTTTTATAAATAGTAAATATATTACTATCATTTTATCATAATCTGTTTTAATTAATTTTCAAGTAAGTTAATTAGGTGATTCTAAGCACAAATTTATATTTATTTTATTGGTACAAGATCCACAGTTTACTGATATTGTAATATATAAAAAACAATCATTACGAAAGTGTATTTCAAATTTGACGCTATAACTTTTTAATTAGTAAAAGTTAGATTATAAAAATGAGTTTAAATTCTAATTTTTGTAAATAAGTCCCTCCACACGGCTGCATTTTTAGGAATTATACCCGGTATGTAATGTGTTAATAAATCGGCGACTATATATTTATTTATTAAAATTAATACCATCGTAAACTGACATGTTAACCTCTCAAGTGCCTTAAGAAGATCAAAAACAGAAAACATGTAATAAGTAAAATAACATAAAAACAGAACAGACACAAATCACCTCAAAGAGATGTTCATTTAAAATAAAAATAAAATAAAAAAATATGTATCAATACTTAATTTTTAATAACAAACTTTTACCTTCTGGATTTTATAAATAGTTTTAAATACATTTAATTGACAATTTAAAAGACTTCATTAGAATTTCCGGCGTTCATTTCTGGCGTTGTATATGCATCGTGGACATTAGCTAAATTTAGATTATGAGCTGCCCATGGTACAAATAGTCACAATATTTAATTATAAAATATATAGTTTTATTTAAAAAAATATAATATCAAACTTTTATTTAACAGTTTTATTTTCAGGACAGCCCTTGTCCCTTAGCCCTGCGGCAAAAATATAAACAAGTGTATATTAAATATGTGGTTAAGGGAGAAATGAAAAGCTCATTTTAACTTTGTCGTAATTATTTATGACTTTATTTATTTATATAAATACATAATGAATGAACTTATCTGAATCATTTGCTGACAGCTGAGCTAAGGTTGTGGTTACATATTAGCGAAAAATAAAGCAAAACTATAATGTTTAATTATTAGAAGTAAAAGTTGTTTTTAATATAGATTTTAAAAGCTCATATAGTGTTCTTTTAAATTTGTCTGAAACCATACAATATTTATGAAGACATCTTCAGTCGGTATTGCTATAGTTGTTATGTTTATTTTATATTGTTTAAGATCGACGTCCGATCTCAGTTTGTTTACCTGGCTATCGTATACTCATCCTGAGCTCAGTGACCAGGTATATATGTACACATGCGAGTCGCATATAAAACAGGAAAAGCAACAGCTTTAATAAATGCGGAGCTTTCAAAGCACTAGTCTTCCAAACATCGCGTGACTACACGTGTCGACGTGGACGAGTTAAGGGCATTTTTTTTAAGTAGACAAAAAGTTAATAAAATAAAATAAAAGCAATATACGGCATTGAGTCACGCAATTAAGTTTTCTACCTCGCATTTTTTATTCATGATATATTATAAAAAGTATATTTTTGTATGCTTAATTGGTAGTTCGATATAGTCATACATTTTATTAAAAATGTTTTTTCAATTGGGAGTGAATTAGCGTGCCTAATTTTGCCAAAACATTTACTATGTATTTGTCTTATAATAAAATAAATAAAACATAGTCCAATTATACAATTATGATACCATCTTAACTAGTGAGGAAAATTTTTTTTAGGATTAAATTATATAATAATTTTTAATCTCAAACTACGCGAATACATCATTAAGTAAGTAATTGTATACTTTATACTAAATCAGTTGGCAATTAAACATTGTTAAAATATTTAGTATTTCGTTGTACCATCAAAGTTTTACAATAAAATATTAGATAATTCAATTTATATGATCTTAAATATTGTCGATTTCATTTTTAAGAAAATTCTGCAAAATCTCTATTATTGCACTTGTTATGTGTAATACATTTCAAACTAATTTATAGCTGAGTATTGTATTACATATTAGATTTATGGATTTTTGAAGTATAAAAGTTATTATTTTGTATAAAAAAACGCTCGGCACTTTTTAACATAATTATTATTTTCATTTGTTTGTATATATAATCAATTATTTCTTTTGTTAGTTTTATCGATTAAATATGTTATTTACTGCCAAGTAGGACATAAATATTACTGGTTAACTTAAGAATATATTGCTTTGGACAAATATTTTGTTCTGCGCATATAATATTTATATTCACCCCGTATATAATATTTTGCCGAGGCGCTGAAAAACTTATAGCCGGCCCTGAGTATCTCCAAGTGTCACGTTGTCACATTCTCTAGATCATCCTCTTCGGCAGAATTCCCTTTCAGTTTGGGCAGAGGTGATTTAGGCAAAAATACTTTCGTTAATGACTTAGGAATGACGTTCGAGCATATATTGTCGATTCACTTGCTGTACGATACGCCAGTTTGTAGCGTCATCGAATATGGCTCTATTCTCTGGAATACAAGTTAAGAAAATTTCTGAGATATAATACAAGAAGGAGTCAGTATTTGTATCCCAGCGCTTTTTGACAAGTGTTGTGATACAATACATTGTATTCTCGGCATAGCGTCTACTCAATAAAGCACTTTTTAAAGTTGTTAAAAGGAGGTGTCGATAATTATCAGTTGCGAGCTTCAATGACAAGAGAAGGGACAATGACATTTTCGGCGATAGCTATGAGGAGCTAAAAAAATAACGTGGAACAGTGCTCATCTATTTTAGGTATGTTCCATATCTTTTTTAAATATTTAATGATAAATTTATTGTTTATATAATGTATACCACTGCGAATTAAGGAAACCTGTCAAGTCATGATGATTGAATTTGTATAAAAAAATTAAAAATAATGGTTTTTGCGGACACGATAACGTCCGCAGTTATGATCAAATCTTGTAAATATATCATCTAAGTTTAAAAAATTAAAAAATATTGTTTTGCGTTCAGCGAATTTCTCATTTTAACTATGGTGTTATAAATTTTGTCATTCAATTAAATGGTGGTTATTAACAAATACTTTTATATTAGAAAAATATCACATAGTGCATACATTTATATATAAATAATATATTTTAAATATTGTGGTAATTGCAATGTTTTGATTATAAATTTATTTTTATATTATCAACAACAATTATAACAATACATTTTAGCTTCAAAATGAACTTTTTTTGTATCGTTGTATTCTTAGCTTAACATCTAGTTAAAATAATTAGATCAAACGTAATTATTGTTGATTTCAAAATAAATATTTTTTACTATTATTTTTGTATTTAATTGAGAAGCTGCGGAGCGCGTCGCGCAAACGTGAGATAAATACAAACTCGCTCGGTAAGAAGATTACATAAAGAAAGATGTCGGATTAAAAGCGAGCGTATGCGAGAGGTGACCAGGTCAACTTCAAGATGAATGTGACCATTGAAACGAGCATGAGCAGTGACAAAACAAGCACGCTCGAGTGCCAATATGATTTAAAATTCGCAAGAAGTGTCGTGTAATGCGACACCCTGGAGCGAAGAGAAAAGATCTGGAAGATAAAAAGAAAGGTGAAGCATATGTATGTAAGTACAAACACAATGCGAAGCTTTGTCGAGAAGACATGCAGGGTTGTGCGGAAAAATTATATGGGGGTGTCCGCAATAGCAGTAGCAGTGCTTTTCAAATTTTAGAATAGTACTATAAAATGCTCCTGAATATTATTTGGCAATTATTAAAACATTTCAATGGTAAATTATAATAAAAAAAAAAAAAATTATATATTTATATTGATTTGTGTGATTTATATATTAGTCATCGATATAAGATTATATAGTATTAATATATGTATATATAAAAGAAAAGTAATAAATATTTTAGAATGCCCTTTAAAATGCGGTTAAAGTGGTATGTATTTTTATAGCATTTTTATTTAAAGCTCATGACGAAACAGCTTTGAGAGTCTTATGCAAGTTAGAGCTTTTGAAAGTCGCTGTCGGCACTGTACGTTGAAGGCCGCCGCTGCGAGGCGAAGAATAAAGACGTCGTCTCACACATAAAAGTGCAGCAGTGCATTTGCGATGCAGTTTTTAAAATGGATCGGGAGTAAATGTGGTCTGCGAACACTTTTGCATCGCCGCCATTGTGTCCGAAAGGAGCTTCGGACGGGAGCTTTTCAGCGTGAACATAAATCAAATCGAGTGCTATGCCGATTCACGCCGTGGATTTGATATATGCGCACATTCATATCTAACTTTATATACAAGGTGTCCCATAAAGAAAATCACCTTTGTTTCAGTTATTTATAACATCGAAGTAGTACGGATTTTGTGGATACGATTAATGGACTTGTTTCTGAAATGATTTTACGTAGGTCTCTTATTAAAACTGTGATTTTTTAGTTAGGTTATCCTAAAAATAGAGCGTAATATATATATGTACATATCAAGGTCCAAAATTCAATTAAGTAATAATATTTTTCAAGAAATTAAGCTAATTTTAAAGGCAAAGTTCTATAGCGCCTTTAACAATTTAAATGTAGCGGAATATTTTCAATTTGCATTACTGTTTTTTTTTCTTTAGCCGTGAAAAATTATAAAAAAAATAATAACGAAGCACAGTTTTGCTATATTAAATAAATAACAGTTAGTAAAAGTTCAAAGGGAAAACTTACGTGTAACTGAAAGATATATTTCACTTAGCTAGCAAATTTCAAGATATATGCATAAACAAAAATAATGATAAAAAGCTGAGAAAATTATGCGAAGATAAATTTCAAATTTGAGACATTATAAACGGTTCAGAATTTTGAACATCTTGGTGTATTGTTTTATTTAAAAATAATAAGGCACAAACGTAGCAGCCAAATTAAAACAAAGAAAGGATATTGCTATTTTGATGGTCAGAAATATGATATAAATATAAATATATAAATTATAATTTATTTCTTCCACAAGAAAAATTACCATGTTTAACCTCATTGTAATAATAATTAATCTGTTCTACTCTCCGTTGATTTTTCAATGAATATGATACTAATAAATATAAGAAACCGCGGCTGAGCAGCCTTACAAAAATGAAACCACCTTTTTGTGTTTTTAGTATTTATAAACGTGTACAAAAAATACTTTTCTATTATGGATAAATGACACTACAATCCTTTTCTGATTTTTCCCACGGGTAAAAGCAGCTTAGTCCTAGGGTTACATTTTTCGTGGTGCAACGGAAGTAGCACCGTGACAGGTGTCCTCAGGTGAACAAATCCGATCTTCAGATCCGTAAATAAATAGATCGGTTTCGTTTACAAACAGCGCGCTTGTTCGACAAACACTTTCCGTGAGAATGGTCATTTCTGGTGTCGGGAAGCATAAGAAGCTCGATTCGTCTCGTTTTGTATGGTAAACAGTGCGCGACCAAAGGACGAGACTGTTAGATGGTGCGTGAGATGCTTCCTCTGATGGTAGTCACGAAAAACCTTCGATTTACCGCGGTCAACAAACTGATGGTCTATGGTAATTTCGTGCGAGAGCGAATGACAGTAAGTAGGTAGTAATAGTGATTTTAAAAAGTAACTCAAATGAAAAATTATACGCCCATTTCAGCTGTATCAATGGCTACCAAGGTTACAAAAAACAACAATTTATTATATTTTTAGTAAAAATAATGCATAACTGATCCCTCAAGAGGTTTAACCTTTTGTAGTTAGTTCACCAATGTCAACGCTTTGTAATTGTGAAGTATCTAAACATCTAGCAAAAATTTTATTTATAATTTCACTGGTCAATATCAGTGAAACTGCATTGTTACACATCAGTTCAGAACGTTTCCGCTTAACAGGTGATGTGTCAGCCTACTGTCGTTTAGCTCAATTTGACGGTTGGGAAACGTTCATTTGCTGATCAAAATTTAACCTAAATTAATTAATCATACCCAACTTACACTAAAATTCAAAAACCATGGCTAATCTTAAAACTATTGGCTAAGTTAATTGGTTTAGGTTAGATTTATGTTTAAATATTTAGGCCTTAATCAGGTGATGTGTTACGAAAAGAAATTAGTTTCATCGAACGTTTCACGCCTGACAAATGACAATTTAGAGCAGAATATAATACATTCACAAATATAATGTATGTTGCAGTGAATGTGTATGTAATACACATTCACTGCAACATATGTATATAATAAGTTGAATAACAGATAATTTTATAAGATGGCGTAAAAGTTTGCAAAAATATATTCGTGTTATATTATTTTTATGTACGCGTCACTCATTCAGTAGTGGAGTTTTGGGCAGCAACAAACGCATATAGTTATTTTTAGAGACCTGAATGATCTGGAGAGGAGGGTTTAAATCATTAATTTAGATATACCGTGAACGATAAACGGTTTTTAACAATATAATAAAGATTTTAAATACAAAAATAGTTTTGTGACTTAAATGAATTTAGAGATTTCGCAATTGATATTTTTGTCATGATGATTTGAGGGATCACACAAATGATAACTTTGGCTTTAATTTACAAAAAAGATTTACCATATGACAAAACAATGGATATAGAAATCATACAGGACTTATAAACCACAATTTTATAAGAGCCATTAATAATTATTTATTACTGCGGAATAAAAACTAAGCCTTTAAAAACTCAAATCAGTATTATAAAATATGCAACACTAAATCACGAAACAGAAAGACACGAAACATATTAGTGTATTATTCAGCATCATCACAAGAACACATCACGATATATCTCAGCCACTCCACACACATCACAACCGACAATAATTCAACTCGACACTCCAGAAAAGACTCTCCGACTTCCATGACTTAATAGTTCAACTCTACCGCCTGATAGCAGCACATACATTTCTATATATATGCGGTAAATTACAAGCTTTTCCAGCGTCCATTTTGGCTGCAAACTTATACCCCTTTGTCCTTAAAACATAAAATTTCTAATTAGATTACATAAAACCTTCACAAAAACAGGATTTAACAACGACGATAAAAATAACTTTACCAAATTGTTGGCATCAATGAGTTTCATTGAGACCTGTCAATTTATAACATTATCTGTACTGTGTTAGAAAAAGATATAGATTTTGGACCTTACGCATTATTTCGAGTAGTGGCAAAATCAGCATATGCTTAAAAAATCACGCCAATCCAATAAGAAAGGGCAAAAAATTAAACTTTTAAGAAAGCTCTCTTTTTTTAAATTCTTATGGAATATACCAGGGCTGATACAAAAAAGTAAATAGCTAAATTTAAGTATCGTACTCTTGAAAAATATGTATACATACATCCTGTTATCGAGGATTGTATTGTGCGTAGAAAATGCAATAAGTGGTGAGATAAATACCGCTCTAGTTAAGAAATAGTGATACAAATAAAAATACATATTCTATAGTTCACAAAAACTTTTACATACCATATATGATTTTTGTCCAGAAATAAGGTAAAGGTGTTTTAAAATAATTTAATAAAAACGCGAAATGTAAGCGACTTTTTAAAAATATTATGATACTTTATCTTAATATTTTTTTAGAATTTATTTATTATTGTTACTATTTTTATTTAGGTCTAAAAATCTATAATTACAATTTACACTTCATTATCTTACACTGACGTAACCTTATTGTTATTAGATTTGCGTGAAACAGCTCAAATTATATACCTAGCTAGACAAAGCCACTTAAATGAGCAAAAAATACTGATTAGGTGATTAGAATAACGCTATTTATGTCCGCATTCAAAAATGAACCAGAATGCGAAGAAAAAACACGAGCCGAGTACTTTTATGGTGAGTCGTGTTGGAATTTTTTCCATTCATGACAGGTTGATGTCTACATTATCGTCAATCGATTCATGCCGAACGAACGTTTTCGCCAGATCGACCAAATTTAGATGTTTTAGAATTATTGTTCAGATATCGATAAAGGTCTTATACGTGTCTAAGGATGAACACCTTTTTGGAATTGTTCGCAAAAAGGTTATTCGAGCAAAAGGGAACAATGGAGGCGACGACGAAAAAAATCCTTTCATAGGAATCTTGCAGGGTAGCCAAAGAACAAAATGTTGGAAAATCGACAGATATAATCGACGCAGCGGGGTTTTTTTTGACAGAAAAGAACTATGAATACAAGAAAGAGCTGAATAAAGTACACACGTTTCTGACAGATTGACACATTTAAGATAATGATCTATGGATTCGTGTTGTGAGGAGTAAGATTTTGTCTTTCAGATATTAATTAATTGGGACGTCAGCTAGAATAATTTATTAATAACAATTTCTCGGTAGCGGTTTGTTCCGTGTTATAGGAATGCTAAATTTTGACAGCATCGAAACGAGATCGTAAAAAACGACCCTCACAATTCTGCGATGGTGTTTCCTTGTTAAAAATATTGATATTTATGGTGAAAAAAATGTGTTGGTATAAATAATGACAGTATCGCCATATGTGTGCTCGTTGACAGGTACACAATGCTGCGACATTTTATCGCCGAAATTTATTGAACAGCTTTTCTTGGAAACTATAATTCACATGTCAGCCGAAAAAATATGAATATGAAAGTATTCTAAGATTTAGTCTATTGTATGCATAGCTTTACATTGTTATTATTACTATAATCATTTACAATAAAAATAATTAAGATTGTTGAAAATACGTTACTCACTTTTTGATCAACTGATCATGATTCAAGAATCCGAAGTGAACTTCCCAGAAAAACTTCTAAAAAAAGTTTGAGAATCTGGCGTCGGCATTCAAGTCCTTCCTTTGGGCTGGTCGAGTGTGTTTGTGTTTGTGTTAATAATCTGATTTGTGCTTGTGTGAGTGTTGGCCGAGTCGAATGAAGACATCACCTTCTCGGACAGCTGCCCTCCCCGCGCTCCTCCCCGCCCCTCTCTCCCACATCTTAAGTTGTTGCTCCAAACCGCCAGATTCTTCTCTAGTCTATGGCGAGCGTGGCTACATAAATTATATGGAGCCTGTATTACAAGAGAGTCTGATTGTTTTATAAAATAATACTCGGAGAATCATCTACCATATATGTACTGAGAAATAAAGAATCTTATAGTTATTTAGAGGCTGTAAACTGCAAACTTTAGTTCATATGTACATGAATATATTTATGCAGTCCATTTAGATAAATATAAAAATTCAATTACTCAGGGGACATAAAATAGTAACCGGATTATTACACAAACAAAAATTGCGCACACGAAAATTTCACAAAGGGAAAATTCTGAACATAGGTAATTGTTAGACTGTCAAATATATTTTACTTTTAATTTTTTACTTTATATTTTTCTCTATTTTTAAGTAAAAAAAAATGTGTAATTATAGGAAATTTAAAGGTATCATACCAATGATAATTAGTAATAAAATTTAAAAATATTCTTAAGACATGATATTTTAAAATTAATATAATATTAATATTTCTTATATACACACACATTATATTTTTTTATATATATTGACTTATTCTTAAATATACATGTATGTATGTGTATATTGATCATCTATGATCAAAAATTTTCGCTGTGCAGTCTTCGTTTCGCAAAAATCACAGGACCAATATAGATATATCATTACAATAAATCGATTTTTTAAGGCATATTTTTGTAAATTTTTGTTTGTAAAATAAATGCAACCATCGGTTATATTTACGTACTAAAAACTCTGTGTAGAACCTCGTTTCTGAACACTGGGGCAGTATATCGGCAATAACGCGGCGAATGTTGGCTTCCAGGTCATCCATCGTCTCTGGTATATCGGCGTAGACTAGCAACTTCACATGTCCCCACATAAAATTATCCAAAGTTAAATAATCCAATGTTGAATTACACAATTTTGGAGGCTAATTCACAAATCCTAGGACACAACTCCAATCGCTGTGCACGATGGCAAATCAACTCATTCGGGTCTTCCTCAATACTACGCTTCACAGCAGAAACAACTTCTCTGTATTACGTTATTATTTATGATATTTGGTTCCAGTCGCAATAACATTGTACTTGCAATATATAAAATGGTTGTAGCAATTTTCAATTGTTTTCTACCAAAGCAGATAATTTCTCGCTAACAAAACTTTGTTTATGGCGTTATTCATCATTTCATGAACTTACTAAACAGTGATTCTAAAATGATGCATATTGACAAACAGTAATTGAAAGGCATTTTTATATTTAAACAAAATTTTATTTTCATAAAAATTAAGCAGCATATATTGAAAATTTATTTTATACATATTTGTAATTATCATAATTTTAAACTCCTTATAAATTTACTATAACATTTAACTAAAATTTTTCATCTGATTAAGTAAGCCCACTCAATTTCCAATATCCAACGACGCTCGTCTATGAGATCCTCGCCTCCTCCTCCTCCTTCTGGATCTGGATCTTCGCCGCATCACCATTGGCTCGATGCTGGCTCTGCTTCTGTTACTAACATGGCGTATTCTAGATCTAGATCTAGTCCTACCCGTTCGAGGAGCAGCAACGTCTACAACAGGCATCTCAGAGCGAGCTTGGGGACCAATTATTAATCGATGATGAAAACTAAAGAGAAAAAGACAAATGACAAAGAATTATAATATGTAAATTTCGTTTAATAAATTCAAATACTAAATAGTCATAAAAATATATAATTATGGCCATTAAATGACATGCATTTTCTGGCCAAACTCCCCTACCTGCCTCCCCGCTCCTTCAAATAATGTCCCTGCTAGATACTGCCCGAAATGTACGAAAAAGTCATCAAAAGGATCGGCTTCTGTAAAAGGTCCAGAGGGGGCCATTTAATTGATGCTATATTTCATAATTATTGAAATACATAAAATTTTCGATTAATAAAAAAACATCCGAAGATATACTTAAATTTGTGTGTGATCATCGATTATAAGGCTGAAGTATAGAGCAAACTACTTTTATTATCCTAAAAACCAATCATTAACATTTGTTTTAACCTTTGTTTGCGTTTAAGGAATTTATTTTCACACATTCTTCAGAAGGGGTTCAACTGGGATGTTTTAAAACATCCACCACATTCTCCAGATCTGGTTTAAATAATGATGGGAAACCAGATATATGTAAATCATCACTGGTTTTTGTATATTATTTGTTGTCAAATATGTTTAAGAGTGAAGAAGACACTATATTGCTAACGTTGTCAATTTGAGGTTTTTGACTACTTTTTCTTCATCTAAATAGAGATAGCATACTGAAAAATATAATTATATCTAATTATAAATTTAGGTAATTAGGGAAATAGTTTATTATTTAAACTAGACACTTAAGTTAAATTATAAAATGTTAAATCAATAAATTGCTAAATCTTTTTTAAAATTATTTTCATATTTTTCAAGCGCTTCAAAATCTTACTGAAAAATTTATAAGGTATTATTTATAATCATTATTGGCAGTTGTGTTGTTGATTGAATAATTAAGCTGATCATGAAATTATAAATTTTTACTTTTTGTTAAAAATACATTATTTATGCATCTACACAATAATAAGTACAAAAATTAGGGAAAATAAACTAATATTTATTATCTAATGTGAATTTTACTAAAATAATCCATTGCTTTTAAATAATATAATATACATGCATATGTTTATATGTTTATTATAACGAAAATTAAAGCTGTAACTAAGTGATATTCCTGGTACTTAAAAATAACACATTGGATTATAAATACAGGTTAAATTTAAACTATAAAAATATAATATGGCATGTACCTTTTAATAGTCAGGTGATTATTTGATTTATTTGCTAAAGATGTTAAAATATCTATTATGATTTCAATAACTGATTTGATACTTTGTATTTGATATAAAACATTGAATACTGAGATTTCTTTTATAAGCATTGTAGTTAAAAGAAGAAATCTCACTATTATTAGAAAATATTAATTCATTTTCATTCGCGAGATCACTAAATTTACTGACAAGTATGAAATACCTAATTTTGCTATTTATATTCACCTGAAAGTACTTAATTTGTAAATTCTTTAGGATATTTTCAGGCCAATCGATTAACTATGAACTATACTCCCGTAAGCTTTTAAAATATTTTTTTAGTTACATTGAGAATCTAAGAAATTGTGGCAAGTCAAAACATTAGATATTCGGTATTTTAAATATTGCTTATTGGTACAAATTAAATTTGTCGCATTGTTTTTGCACATTTAAGTGTGAAGAAGACAGCTCTATAATGATAATATTTTCAATATGAGGTTTTTGCCAACTTTTCCTCCATCTAAATATATAAACATACTGAAAAATATTACTATTTCTAATTATTCATTTAGATATTTAGGTAAATAGTTTATTATCTATACTAGATATTCAAGTTAAATTTTATATCAATAGCACATGTAAATAATATAATATTAATATTAAATGAATCAATTGTTAAGTGTTTTATTTTGCTTTGCTTGTTTGTACTGCTCTATATTTTAGAAATTATCATTTGAAGATTCTTCCTTCTCAAAGCAATATTTAAAACCATCCTTGTGTTTAGGAGTATAAAATGAATTTTCTAAAATAACTACATTTATTGGTAATACTTACATATGAATCTGCTAGATGGCAGTAATAAATTTAATATTATTTGATTCGAAACTAAGATAATAAAAATAATAATTGTAATTGTCATCGAAAGTAAATTTATTTAATTTATTAAAAAGGAATAAATATTTACATTTTTTTTATTATTATTAAAATTAATTACTTATAAAAATATCAATATTATTGAAAAATTATACGTTTTTTTATTTTATCTATGAACCTTGCGCAGTTTTCGCGGGCGCAATTGCCAGCTGATTTTGACGGTACAATATTTACCTACCTTACCGACCGACCGATGTCGACCTATTTTGGCTAATGTCGCTCGTCATCTTTGAATTTTGGATATTTCTCACGATCTAAACCGTATTAGCTGCTGAATTTCGCATAGAAAATTCATGACTCGCCCGGTAAACGACGACGCATATTAAATTTGTATTTCTTTGTATAAAAGGTGAGTAAATGTTTAAAATTGCAATATTAATTTATAATCTTGTTATGATGTTCGTCGAAACTCACGCAGGTATTTGTATTTTAGCAATCCAATCGTTTTCGACGCCAATTCGACGCGAAAGCGATCGATATCGGTTTGACAGTTTGCTGTCTTTTTAATGGATATTTCTTCTCATATTCTATTATCTTGTCGTTACATATGTTTGAGGTTATGTTTGCGTCAAATGTCATTTGAGAAACAATCGCCAAATAATTAACCATATCCATCTAAATTCCTATTCTTCTTATTCTTAATCCATCTGTTAAATATTGGCTTTCATCGCGGACATTTTTCTTTATTTATATCACTCTTAAATTTCAGAGCCTTGAGACAATTTGAGGAACTAATATTATTATTTATTACGATTTAAAACATAATTTTTACAACATATGTTACTTCTTATTTTACTTAAGATTACATTTATTCTTATTATTTTTTATATATATGCGCAACTTAGTGTACGCAACTTCCCACATCCCTAAATTCTATATATTTTTACCTTGATTCTACATTTTTTAACATCTTACTTTACTCCTTTTAGTACTTTACTTTTATTAGTCAAAAGAAGTATTGTTGCACAATATAAAAACGCACTCTAGATTATTTGCCAGTTCAATTTAAATTCTTTAAACACAAATCGTTCAGATAGATGTTCTAGTGTAAATTACATACAATTCTATATGACAATATAATCAATTCAATATTTTCTTGAACTATAATAACATAATGTGTCGCTAGCTGAATGCATATGCCACTCAACTCAAAACAGTGAAGTAAAAGTATTGCTCTACATATTAGCAAATTTTTAAAAAGCTTCTCTGCTAAATGAGCTCCAAGTCTTATTAGTATTATCAAAAAATGGTTTGCAACTGATCAATAAAATCACTTCTTGTTCAGTCGATATCTAAACTCAATGTCAAGCGCAAAAATATACAACTACACACTTTAAATATTCTTCAAACAACTAATACTCTAATATAATTATTATTTTTATCTTTCCAGGATATCGGACTATAAAATGATACAATTTGTTTTCAACCAAATGACATTACCTACTGGTTAAATCCAACAGATATCTTCACAGTCCATAAGAGACGAATATGTCAGCTGGAAACCCCGCTGGACCCATCGGGCCGGATGTTCCTTTGATACCGAACAATTTGCCGCAGGGAGTCAATCCTGAAAATAACGTTCTACCCGGCGGTGCCTTTATTAATACAATGAATAGGCCTAGAAACAACAACAATCCGTTATTCAACGTTAGAGACAGATTATTCCATGCTCTCTTTTTCAAAGTTGCGTTAGCATATGCTAAAACGTTTCCAAGGCCGTTGCGACGGTTTTTGGAGTTTGTCGTACTTTTAAAAGCGATTACAGCATTTTTTGTATTAGCGTATATACACATAGCATTTTCACGATCGCCTACTACGTGTTTGGATCACGTGAAATACACATGGCCTAAAGACGGCATATTGAGAGTCGAGATATCGAAGAATCCGTCTCAAGATTATAACATTGAGCAAAGTTACGCTAAAGAGAGCCGGTTGCGGCAAGATAAAGAAGATCTCAATTCGGTGCTAGGAATGCTGGCTAAAGAAGGGTATGTTCTTATAACTCGATTAACTTTCGCATGGTTTGAATGAGTGAAATTATCGAATATGTAACTGAAATTAATGAATAACTTTTCATTTATCACAATTTTAGTTTTATTTCTAGTTTGATCAACATCGAATCGTCCAGTGAAGATGAGGAAGCATATTCGCAAGAGAGCGCAATCAACGAGAGCCCCTTGCAAAATGTAACTTACGTGAACAAGTTTGATAGACGCGAACTGTCAATAGACGAAAAGTTAAAAAAGATCTTTTCTTCATCTGTGAAAAGAAATGACGTTAAAGCTTCGTCTACAAATGAACCTTTCAATGGATTTAATGAGGTATATTAATTGTATTGCAAAACCAATCCATTTGCATGAATTGCCTTGTATTTTTGATAATGATGACAACATATTTAACAAGTTTCCTTATAACTATGATCGTTATAAATGTACATACCTAAACTTTAATTAATTGATCATTATATTATATTTGTAAATATTTTCCCCAACGGGGTTTTAGTTTCTTGAATTGTATCATAAACAGCTTGTAATTTTAAATGTATTTTTCATTCTATGTTAACACTTTATGGTCGGTCTGTTCACATGTTTACGTGTGATAGCAAAATTTTGCCGTCAGTCCGTTCACGCCTTTTCGAGTGTTACAAATAATTGAACTTTGGCTTGTAAAAATATCGTGCGAACTTAAAGTAGATATGTACTATTATCGATAGATGGTAATGTATAAATATTTGTAATTATTTTGATAAAACTCACACTTTGTCAAAACATTTAAAATTTCGCAAAACTACCAAACTGTAATGAGCTAAACAGATATGTAACAAAAACATTTCTCGTATCATCTGGGATTTTCATTGAATCAATATTGATATTTCGGTATTGTAAGGGTTTCAATACCAGTATCCTGGTTTCAAAACCAGGATACTGGTATTGAAACCCTTACATATAATATGTGTGATTTCCCACTTTTTTATTCTTGTCCGTTATACTACATTATTTCATTGTTTTACCAATACTCATAAATTATCGGTATAAAGTTCTTGTTGTTTTGGCGCTCTACAACTATACTAAGAGTCAGTGCACAAAAACAAATACATACAGAATTTATGTGATCGCTTAGAAAAGGACTGAATAAGAACAAATCATTTTTTTTTAAATAAATAAAACAGTATTAATTTTAAAAATAAGTAAAATTAAAAAATATACGTAGCGCAAGGTAATGATTATAATAAATAAAACATATATTGCCTCTTTTCACAATTTTTTTTGTGAAAAGGGGCAATAAGATCATAATCTTGACCACGCCATTTAATTCCAAATATCGGGTACTATCCTCAGAGCAACCGACCAATCACAGCGTAGAAATTTAAAGACATGTGATGATCGCGTGTTGAGAAATGTTTATATGCACTGACTTTTGAAGATAAATTAGCTTTATACATATAGTAAATTTTCTAACAAAGGTGTAATTTTATGTAATTCTTCCCCAATGATGTTGATTGGTTTTAAATCAAGTTGTTTCTTACAAAACTCATATAATGGGATATAAAAAAAAATTATATCCATTTCTATAAAATTAGGAAAAATTATGAATCACTACCTAATTTCTAAAAAACAAATTTAAAATGGGATATATTTGATGTTTCTAAAAAATAAATGAGTAACAAATGTAACATATTTCATTTTGAAACAAACATTTTATTGCATTAGAGTTAAAAAATTATATTTTAAAGCAAACTTAGTAAATTATCTACTTATATATTAATACAATAATCTTAATTTAATTTATTAATTAATAATATTTTATATGATTATAGATAATATCAACCAAATTCGTGTCAAATGATAGCATCAATGTTGATGCACATCCTCCCGAGGAGTCTGAGGAGAAAACAGACGAAGAGGATGAATCAAAGGGTGATAAACAACCAAAAGCTGGTAAATCTTAATCATATCACATTGCGACTCATATGGAGGATTGTGTTATAATACAATTTAAATTTTTATAGCATGGCCTGATGATGAATATATCGTTGAATATTCAATGGAATACGGCTTTTTAAGATTGTCACCGGCTGCTCGTCAAAGACTCAACATTCCTGTTAGAATTGTGACTTTGGATCCGAATGTTGATAAGTGCTTTGGTGACAGCTTTTCGAGATATGTTTTGGATGAATTTCTTGGCTATGACGATCTATTAATGGCTTCTATTAAGACATTAGCAGAAAATGAGGAAAATAAAGGATACTTGAGGTGATCATTTATTTTTAGATGAAACTATAATTTTAATAAATGGTTATTTTACTTTTGATTTAATTTCAGAAATGTGGTGACTGGTGAACATTATAGATTTGTTTCAATGTGGATGGCGAGAACGTCATATTTTGCTGCTTTCTTCATAATGTTGCTCTTCGTAAGTTAAATTTAATCTTTTCCTCTTTGATGTTTTCTTATTACATCATATTTAAAATAAGGTATATATGATTAAATCTGATATGTCTATTATGTATCATTATTAATATTGAACAATAGTTCTGCAATGACTGATTTTAATTTAATCAAATTTGTATTATATGTGTATTTAAATGCTGAAGTATAGTTATATTATGTACTTAATTATACTATTTGTTCACACTGATTTGATGGGATGATTTTAACAAATAATTTTACTGTAAATCTCTCACACGTGCATAATTCCTATTATTTAAAATATCATTCAATATTTATAGAAACACTTTATTTTTATATGTATATATGGTCTTTCATTATTAGCAATAGAAGCAATACTAGCGATTGAAATAAAAACTAAGCATTTAAATCAAGACTTTGCTAACATAAAGTGTAGGAGGAAAGATTTTAGTTTTTAATATTTGCTTAATTGTTCCCTTTAGTTAAAATGAAGCTAGGTTGTGCAAATATAATATCATATGAAAAATACTCGAAAAAAATCTAATATAGTATGCTGCTAGTATGACCAGCAAATATAACACTTTGTAATTTAGAATTGAAAAATTAAACAAATCCGTAATTTGTTTTTCATGTTCGAGTCGTACCCTCAATTATGTTGCGGAGGCTTGTTTAGAAGCAGTACTTTATTCCGAATTTGTTCAAAGCATTTATGTTTTTTTTTCTTTATCCACACATCGGTGGAATCTACTGATTAATAGTTGCAATATCATTTTAAATTATTAGGACTCTTTCCCATTCTATAATCGCTTTACGATTTCACTGGTCACCTTACATATTTTTTTTAATGTTGTCGCTCTGTTTTTTCTTTATATTAACAATATGTAACCAATTTACCATCACCTACTAACTGATATATTTCCTATCATTCCCTGGTGAGGTACTAGCTTCCACCTTATCGTAGTCTTCACCGAACAGATTTGCTAATACAAAGTTGCTTATTCTATTTTTTGTTATTGACGTTTCTGATAAAGAAGAACTTTATCGTATTTTATGCATGATATATAATAGAATATAAAAATATCTGTTCTAATTATATTTTTTTTATGTGTAATGGGAGAGGGCAGAGGGTTGGAACCGGATTCTGAATATTTGTATATATTATATAGAGGCCCCCAGAAATTTGTAACACATCGGCCTCATAGTGAAATAAATCCGCCACTGAATATAGCTTATAGAGTAAAACTATGTAAAAAAAAAACTAACGCTCAGACTCAAGATGCTCTACGAATTGTTCGTTGAAGTGTGAAATATAGAGATACAAACTTTGAAAAATGAATAGGATTTTACACTATGTGTAATTTTCATAAATTTTACATAGATATTTTATTTAATGTTTATACAGTAGATCACCCCAATAACACGGTAAATTAAGGAGGTGCTATTTTAATGTCCGTTACGTTATGTGTGAGCGAGCTAAAGGGAGGATATCTCACCACACGCGCCTGATCGTTCGTGTGTTTTTCAAAAAATTATGAGTATTATTTAGTCCCCCAACTACACGCACCCAAATAGCACGTCCGAAATTTACCGTGTTATTGGGCGGTCTACTGTATAATATATACATAAAATCAAATATAGATTTTATAGATATTTATCTATAATATTTTTTTTATGGATGTACATAATATCACATTGTTAAGGTTTTTTATTTTATTTTATATATGTAATTTAAATTAATAGTTATTCAGTAATTTTTTTTTTTTAAGAAGGGAGTCTGATAATTATTTTTGCGTGGGGAGCCCAAAATTTTTAGTTCTGCCACAGGTAGCAAGTTCATTTAAAAATGTTATAGCATACTGATATTCCAATTAGTGTTTCCTAGGCTCTTGGGAATTGAGTCGCCAATAACTGGTAATCTATTTATGTATTATGTTATGCAAATCAGCGCCAAATTGAGTTATGTTTCCGATCAACTTGATATTGATAACTTGTCCCGTATATGCATTAAATAACATTCTACAATTATAAATTAACAATGTTGATCTGAATTTAGTCCAATTGGCGAGCTTTGAATTTTTAAAATATTATTTATAAATCGCTATTGAACAATCATTAACCATTTTAAATTAGTAATGCATATATAAATTTAGCATTATTTATCAAAACTGCCGTATTGATGAGCTTGTAATTATGCAAAAAACAATATTTCTTCGACTATATTAATATGAAATCGTGATGTACTTAAGCTAGTATTTTAAAATTTTTACTTCCATATATTTTATAAATTAATGAGTCTCCAAATATACCATTGTGTTTCTACGCATTTAAAGTTTACTATTATGTTCAATTTTTTCATGTATGGAACATTAGAGAATTCTTTTATGACATATAGAAAGTATTCAACACTTTTTTACGCTTTTAGTGTTTACATCTAATACTCGACTCCATATAAAATATGTAAAATATTATATATAAAGAAAAAGAAAACATTATTAATAATGTAGCCACTGTGAGGGCACGGTATCCGATAAGCGCGTTATCCGGGGAGTGACAAACATAGTGACGCTGGCTCCTATGTTTAGGCTTGCTCTATATAAACTCTGGATGCAAATCTGGATCAGATCGACTAAGGGCGGAGCCCCGGCGTCGGGCGGTTTTTGGTGTTGGAGCCTTCTTTGGAGGGGCGAATCTCTGTGGCTCGAATCAGTTATCCCTATCGACTAGGCTACACATTGGGTGCCTTTTTTTTCCTGGGGAAAAACCTTCACAAAACACTCCAACTAGCATTGCTGGTTGGTAGTAGTGAGGGATTTTTACACGCAAAAATAGGGCAGTAGCAAGAATTCTTTCATTGAAATAATAATTGTTCCCAGACTCCTGAGGTCCTTAGTGTCATGTTAAAAATAAATAAATAAAAGGATAAGTTTTAATGATATTTTTTCTAAAATAAAATAAAAAACGAGACATTATCTGGAATATATTATATATACATATTTTATATACTGACAAAAAGGACGTTATTGTAGTCCAAGTATTGATTGAAATCTAACTTAAAAATGCCTCTCTCTCTCTCTAGTAACAATGTACATGTAATATCCCACGTGCATTTTATGAAACTGCGCTCAACCGCATACATCCAACCCGCCACCCTAATTCGGGGGTGAGGGCATTAAATTGGATTAAAAAAATGCGCGTGTGTGTCCAACAGGCGCGGTGTTGTGTTGACAGAGCAAGGTTCCAGTATTAGCATACCAATCGCGGGAACGAACAAACAACGGCGTCATTAATCATACCGTAAACTAATAAATGGTGCCACATAGGGGATCAGTCAATACTCGTAATCAATCGCAATGGATTTCAGGCGATACGTGCGCCGGTCGCCTGGAATTAATTCGATCTTCAATTTGGAAAATTTAAAATTGGATTATGTGTGTGGGGACTACTGGAATTTAGATTTCCTTTTGGTTTGTTTGCCTTGCTGAATTTTCATCCTCTGGTTGTATCTTTGCTGTATTTATGTATTATTTACCCCTCGCATATGAAGTATTGGATTCGTTGATTTTTTAGTATTAAAAGTAGATACTAGGACCATATATAATATATTATATGATTCGGAAGAGGGTCTAATTAATTATACAATATTCTTTAAAATATTCTTTAATGCTTTAAATCTGTAAAAACTATTTTTTTCGTATTTAATCCACATTTGTTTTGATATGTTAAAACACACAGACATACAGATATTGTGATATGACTTTTCCGTCACATTTAAGGGTGGTGAATCCTTATTTTTAAAATGTTTTAACTGTTGCTTTGATTCAGACTGAAAGTGTTAACTAGAGTCTCCAATTACTCGAACCATCAACTACTCGAGTATTACAATTTTAAAATACTCGAGTACTCGAGTACTTTCGAGTATTTACCAAATGTACCAAAATAGCTATTATTCAAATTCGTGCACATATAAATAAATAAATAAAATACTTAGTATGTTAATTTTTACAATTATTTTAACTTCACGAACATACTTTTTAAAAACAATAATGCAAAAAGTGTCTCGAATTTAATATTACTGCTAACCTTTGGTTTTAATATTCCCGTTATGGAAAAAACCCTTTCCGTTGCTGTTGATGTTGGTCTTATTGTCATTAACGCGTTGGATAAGGCTTCTAATTTATATCTGTTCGCTTTTTATTATTTGCTTTTTATTTATCGCTATTTGTTGGACAAATATTTACAATATTCAAATATTACCTTTGTTACATAACTTTTTGCCTTTAATAATATTATTTACACATAATAAAACTAGATTTTTGCGTAGGGGAGGGAGATATAGGTTTCAATCTCAATTTATTAATTTTACGATATTAAATTGTGAATTTAAACATGCAAACGGAATAGTTTAAACGTCATTTTTTCACTTTCTTAATGAAAAAAAGCTGTGGCTTTTATTTTAACAATGTCAGTTTATTGTTATTCATCGACAACACAAAGAGGCATTCCTCAGGATTCATTTCCATTATTAGTGTAACCCATACACAATTTCTTTCTAACACTTTTAATTGATATTTTGTGACTTCTACTGATAAAAGTTGAGTTCATAAAAAAAAAATTCTTGGCACTGTATTGTATAGTAGTTAAATAAAAAAAATATAAAAAAATATTATAATGCCATTCTAGTTGCTTACATGGCTGGTTCCATATTTCATATTTTCAAACTTAAATTTAAAATCTGTGGCTTGCTATGATCACTATGCCACCTTGCGCTGGCTCGACAAATACTAAGCGTTTTACGCGTTATTATTGTCGACCTTCCGTCGAGATTAAAAATAGGTAAAATTTATCGCTTGTCCGCGTAGCCCATATCGTCGCGTATTAATCACAGGGGTGCGCGTTATCGTCCCTTCGCAAATTAAAACCGACACCGGGCGCGCACGGGTTAATCCGCCCTCGTACCGCCCGTCGTCGTATGTCGGTCCGCCGAAGCGTCGCCGACGGACGTCGATGTAAATGGACGTCGGATGCGAGGCGACACTATCGCCCTGGAACTCAACAGCTGCTCGCCCTTATCTCGCCGATTTATCGGTGTAACGAACCACCCCGTGTTTGCGCCCACATATGTTATCATAATCTGTGCTCGCCCTTTTTCGCCGCCGCACCAGGGGCGTACTAGGGATTTCCACGGATTCCAATCGAATGGATTAAAAATAACACTCTTTGGCGTATTATACTTAAACGTGGAAAAACAATTCCACTTAGTTATTCATCACATATTTATTTGCGTTTAAAGATTCCCGAAAGTATCGAAAAAGAAAACATAGACACATTATTAAATGACATTTCTCAGCTAAAATATTTACACTAATGTGTTATAAATAAAGAATCTTAAACTAATCAAAATGGGGTTTTATTTAGTTTATATTGTTTTGCAATGTGTTTTGAATAAAACTGAGCTTTAGACTCATTCAATTTGACATATTATATCTTTATTTACTCTTACAATAGCGCATTGCAGTTCATTAGTAGATTCTTCTATCGTTGTTCCGGTTGAGAACATAGCATTATCATATGAAAATAATTTTTAGAAATCATAAAGAATTTAAGATGTATGTATCCTTAATCTTTACTTGGATTTCTCTTTTTCGTATCTCAAAATGAGATACGAAAAAGTTTCGTATCTAAATAATAAAGATATTAAAAAAAGAGTATAAAATATTAAATCAATAGTTCATCTTTTTAAATATAGGCTGAACAGCTTAACTATAATATTAAAATATGGGATTTTCTAAATGATTTATTTTACAATCAAGAAAATGCAAATAATTGTTTCTTGTGTAGTGGTTAATAAAATAAATAGCAATCATAAAAAAATTTGTTTACAACATATGCGAGTAATTTTTTCTTTACTTATGAATTTTAATGTTCTTAATAACATATCAAATCGGGGATAAATGTTTACCTTAACTAAGCCTTGAGGACCCGTTATTCATAGATCATTTAACTATATATTTTTTACAAGGTAAACGACCTAGGAAAAAATGACAAGTGCAAAGATTAATTTATATTTCTGGTTAGAAAGGTACTAAGACTGAAGTTCGAATAAGTACACACGGTATTTCTATATCTACTGATGCAATTATATGGTGATTGTGGATGTAATATGTTATTCGATATTTAACTAAACTAAACAAGTAGCCTAAATAAATAATTCGAAATTTAAACTAAATTATGTAAACTTAAAGCTTTCTTCGCGTGTCACCACATACCATAAGTTAGCAATCCCTACTTTAGTAACAATATCTATATCAGCTTATCAGGTCGAGTATAATTAAGTTGACCGCATGTTATATGTACATATGTGCGAAAACCAGACCTTCTGTGCACGTCCGTTGATTGGTTCAACCACTCAGACCTAACTGAATGCACCACTGGCCTTCTGGCACCGTCGAGAGCATCCACTAAATACTTGACCACAATTTCGTGGTCTTTCCTCGTTGTTCGTTGTTTCCTTGGCCTGTCCTCTCCCTTTCCGTCTTCGCTCGCTCTCTTCACTCATCTTTTCGACGACCACCCTTTACCACCCACCCCCTATGTTCGCCGGCCGGAAGGTGATTCGTATTGACAAGTTATCAATACACTGTGTGGACGGGTTCGCGCTGTAGGGTGTGGGACCGCTGGCGTTTCCCATGGCGCGGGGGCGAATTCACGGGGTTGCCATGCGGTGCATGGTTTTCTAATCTTATTTACGATCTAAACGCCCTCTTTTATATTAAACGTAATTCAATTGTTTCGCGTCGGGTCTGCTCGACGGGGATAAGTTCAAATTTGAGTCGGCGCTTGTGGATTGTATGGTGTTTGCTTACTTTTCCACGTGAACGTACCTCAAGAGTTTAATATTAAATTGTCACGTATGCAGTAGCATATCTAGTGTTACTTAACGTTTGATCATAACTGAGAACATAATGAAACTATAAATGCAGAGAAATACTGTCAAAAATCATTATTATAAAATATAACACTAGAATACGACAATGTCAATAACAATACCTTATAATACAAATTAATTTACCTATGTAAACTTTTATGATTTTATTAACTAGTATTCGTGACCCTAACACTTGTTTTAATTAAGAACGTTTGTTTTTAAATTAATGTTATTTGTTATAGACGAAATCCTCTAAAAGCCTGACCATTCTTATTGTTCTCGAAGACCATTTTTAAATGCATAATAATTTTTAGTCGTTAATCTTTCTCTGATTTTCTGACAAGGGTTAGATAATAAATATAATATATTGACTATAAGCTTTCGTTTTCAGCTTCGCTCACACTTCATTATATAATATCATATCCTTCAACAATCGGTCATAAAATATGCTTTTTTAAAATTAAATTCTTCTAGCACTTAGGTTTTTTGGATGCTCAGATTATTACATCGCAACATGAAATTGACTGTGGGAGAATAATTAATTTTAATTCAATTCCTATCATGTAAAAGCAAGGCATTTTATTAGGAATATAAATTGTATAATTGTGTTGACTGTATTTTTGATGCAGAATATTTAGTTATATATTTTGGTGTATATTTAAGTTATTTTTTTATAAACATATGGTTTTATAGATTGAAATTATTGGTTGCTACCTTCATTAATTCTGCATTGTGTGTGGTTGGGATCATTTATTTTTATTGAAAATTGGCTGCAAGCACATTTTTTGTTGTTGTTGGATTTTGACATCAGTTGTCGGACGTGGTCGTTCGTGTTGCTGACAGGTCAACGAGTTGGCAGAATTTGAATAAAATGGTTAACTGCGCATCTATTATTATCGTTCGAATTTTTTTTTCGAATTTACTGTCTAGCGTTTTCATTTGCAGGCAATGATATTGGAAATTCATAATGCGCACATTGTCGGTATTTTTAGGGGTTTATTTTTATTTTAAAATTCATGTAGAGTTAATCGTTTTCAGCTAGATAACAAAATTCTCGTAAATTCATATTTATAACTTTGTAATAATATAGAAAGAAATTATGTATGTATATATTGAATAGATTGTATATATATACAATACGATGGATATGCATTTTTACCGTCGTTTCCGCTAAAGTCAGCGTGACGCGGTACAGTTTCACGGGTCTTGTGGTATATTTAAAATGATAGTGGTATCTAAAAAAAACCAAATCGTCGAGTTTTGTTCTTGAAACAACAAATACAAAAACGTAACACGAACTTCACAAAAATTTGTGACGCACACTTGTTTTTGAGATAAGTGTTAAACGATAATAAAAGTTGTTTTTCGTTCAACGAACGAATTCTGCGTATTTCGGTCATAGTAGAGACGAATGTTTTTCGTAGGCGTAAAAGCATTTTTTTGTTAAGAAGAAGCGCCTCATTGTCTCAAACTTCGAAACAAAATAAAGGCACATAAAAGACTTTACATTTTGGAGTAGCACTACTATTAATATTGGTATGCTAGGAAACACTCCAGTTAAAAACTTATGGTCAATTTTTAT
This sequence comes from Plectrocnemia conspersa, assembly GCF_051122295.1. Classification (NCBI taxonomy): domain Eukaryota; kingdom Metazoa; phylum Arthropoda; class Insecta; order Trichoptera; family Polycentropodidae; genus Plectrocnemia; species Plectrocnemia conspersa. Next base: position 11,482,035 of record NW_028277172.1, read on the forward strand.
TGAAAAATTAAAGAATTAATTAATTACTGTTGACAATTAAAATACGATTTTACAGAGGAGTTGCAAATTGGAGCGTTGAATAATCCAGATAAAATTATTTACATCTGACTTTTAGGTATAACAATTTTAATTACTGTGAGTTTCAAATAGTGCCGAGAATTAATGTACCTTATAGTGACTATATGATTTGTACGATCCCCCTTTGTTATGTTCATAAAGCGCGTTTAATGTCACAATCACTAAAATATTATAGTTTATGCCCTTTTAAGAAACACTGGAAGAGCTTAATTTAACACATCTTAACTTGTTGTGTATTAAGTTCGCAGTTTAAACTGTAAGAACGTAACATAATAAGCTCTTTCCACTTAAAACGTCAACGTAATCGGAAGAATATACTTCGCGATTTTCCGTGAAAAAGCACTCCGCCCGGAACCAATCGAATATTCAAAATTAGCGAACGAACGGAAGGATCTTTCGGTAATCTGCTAATATATTCAACTCGGCAAGAAAAAAACTAAGAAGAAAGGCTCCGCCGTCTGCGAAAGTGGAGCTTTGGAGCGAGCGATACGGTCGCGAAACAACAAAAGGAAACGAAAAGAAAATACGCAATCTTTATGCGGGGAAGACTTCGGAAAAAGGCCCAATAGGAACGAGAGATAATACCTCATACTCATGAAGAGATAGGAGGGAGGGGTGTACTAATGCGACCACATAAAGGATCCACACAAGAATTACATGCCGGAATAAAATAACATCAAAGGTCTTACGCGGGGCGGTGTGAGAAACGAAGACGACAACTTCAAAACCTAAGAAGTAAGACGTTTGCGAAAGAGCGCCTAAGCTAAGGCGGTCTTTTTTGGAAGGAGAAAAAAGTATGCGGAGCGTGTGTGTGGGGTCGCATTATCATATGTACGTGGGTCGACCGAAAATCGGCTATCGGCGAACAATGCGAACGAATAAAATCGTCTACAATACGTTCGATGTTTTCCGTGCGATCGAACATGCCCTTTCATATCTCCTTATTTTCTCTTTCTTGTCTACACGCCCGCTTCCCGTAATCCATGGGAACGTTCGCACTTGAAGAATTATCGCACCTGTCCCCGTTTTTAGATATAGATACACATCCAGATGGTTGCTTCCCGAAGGTGACAGAAAATGAACAAACTTGAAGTGACACAAACGAGCGATAGGTAACGTTGATACGGCGCCTATTAGGACGTGTGCGGCGCGAGCGTCACGTGTCTACGATTCACGAAATTGTCATGTGTGATGATCCATCGTATCTATCATACGAGAGTTTAGTATATACGAGGGTCTGTAAATAAATTTGCGGAATGGAGGGGGAAATTAAACAAATTATTTTATTTTTTCAATGCATTTAACTTTAATACTAACTCACTCTCTTCATCTCATCAATGTTGTCATTCTTATTTCTCGGGTACATTTTGAAATAAATACAATTTGATGATTAAAAAATATAGAGATCCCCAAAATTACCCATTTATTTACTCAACTCAACTTTGAATGCAATATGTTTGAGAACACAACTATTAAATGCTGCTGCAAAATCTATATACTCATGTCTTTTTTCAAATTTGGCACAGGGTGAAAATCTGATCTTATCGATCGATTCGAGCAGGAAAATATATATTTACAAAGTTGTTTTTCTGCATTGTTTATTATATGATATTTGGTATTTAATAAAATAATTCCTTTACAGTTTTTGCATTCGAGTACATCACTACTTTTGTGAAGTGTACATCTAAACTTAGTATCCCAATCATATAGTGAATTTTCCGTTGTCAATATATTGACTATTATAAAATTCAGGATTTAGAAAAGTTAAAAGTGATACACAGTTTTCAATTCAAAATATTTTATGTGCGTATTTTATTTTTTCTAAAACAGGCTACTTTCGAGATGCGAATTAATGATTTTTTCTAGACGTGTCTTATTTTTATTTCTATTTATTTAAATTACTTATTATAATAATAAAATCACACATAAAGTTTTTCTGAATTGGGAATAGAAAAGTAAGTTGAAACCAGATATAGACTAATGTGTAAAAAAACAGGTTTTACATTATCATTGAGCAATATGGTAATAGGTATAGTAAATTAATACTAATAATAAATACATTACGTACGTATATTTTAAGTTTAGTGTTTGATTTGTATAGGAAAATGCGAGTGGCTCTAATAGAAGTAACATTATTGGAAATCTCTAGCTGAGCATCGCCGTCGCTAATTCCTGCCGTCCATAGATCTGTGTGTCCTCTCGTCTGGTTATTGTTCCTATGGCTCGAAGCGCTATAGTAATCCTTATTGTCGGTTCCGTGAAAATATTTGTATTTTCCTGTCCGTCCTGGACGGAAGGAAATAATGCGGGCTTAGAGTGGCCTCTGTCGCCGGCTGTATTTCGTGAGATTATACCTTTGATCACACAGGCAGCGGTGTGGTGTTCACACAGCTTGCTCTTCGATTCCATTTGTAGATTATTTTGCGTTTTGTATAACGTTGGATTTCTGTTCGGCGAAAAAAAGACAATGTATCTCTTTGATGGTTCAATAACGTATTAACATAAAGCTCTGCGTGAAAAGTATCATTTTTTTCATAAAGGGAAGGATTTTAGTAATCTTGCTTCATTGTAATATTGAACGCTTTTTTAGTAGCGATACTTTGAGGTATTATGTAGCTGCAAACATGAACATATATATGTATTGTAATGTATAATTAAACGAGATTGTATTAGATTTAAGTAAATTGGTAAACTCCACTTTACACCAACTAATGCAATACATATGCTATATAAATATTATATCACACCCAACATTGTAATTAATCATTAAAAAAGGCCTTAAACTATATTTTAAACGCAAGTAAAAGTAAAAAATATGTAAAAATAACCCTACCGTTTTACTCGCATACCTTACAGAAAAAGCTTACGTGTCTGAATTGCTAAAATTATGCTTGAGAAAAGAACAGATGATATTAATAATTTGACAGTAACTTAATTCTAATGAATTAAAATAAACCATACAGGTTTTTGTATATCTCGTGAAGTTGACAATTATGGAGTCATTTTATATTTAAATTCCTTTAAACTAGATTTTGAAAGTAAAAATACAATTTAATTTTTAGAAACATGATAATCTAAGGCGCATAATGATTCAACCCGATCTTAATTATAAACCAGAAAATCTGAAGTAGCAAAATCTCTTGTTTGGTGAATTTTACCGTCATTGTCATTAGTGTCCCTTCAGTGGTTCCTCTGCTTTTCACGTTATTTATTAATTACAAAAATATGGAAGTTAAAAATTTAAGTTTACTTTAGTATGCAGATGATTTAAAATTGTTTAAATGCATCTGTTGCATACTCCTTGTCTAGTGATTTAGAATCTCTATGGAGATAGGCTTCCGTCAACCGCCTGTCCTTTAGTGTCGGAAAGTCCCACATTGTAGCATTTTTTGAATCTCGTTCGCCATCAGTTTATTCTTACGATCTCTGTTAGAACACTTTAGTTAGAAAAAAATCCACTTAGGATCTCGGAATCACTTTTGAGAGCAAGTAGGGCTTCTCTCTATACGTAAACGACTTCTGCGAAAAATCTTCCAAGAACCTCGACTGTGTTGTGTTACAAGAAACGCGTTTCACTTTGGCGATCCGATACTTAGTCGTGTCCTCTATGCCACTCTAATTCGCAATATTATTGAAACGGAATATATTATTTATAGTTATAAAAGGATATTTGCTTATTATATGTTCTTGTATTCCAGCGCAATTCAAAAAATCATTGGAAGATTTTGAGTTCAACATCTTATTATTTTTATTCAATTTTAAAACATGTCGATATACACATTGCAATAAAATTATAGCAACAATATCAGTATCGATGAAGCGTTCAATAAATTTGAACCATCCTTTAATCTCTTATGGAATCATATTGATGATTTTATTCCTGTGGCAGTTCCACACGATATCGAGGAAATACCTGAAAAAAGTAAAAAAAAACAGAACACAATGGACGAATTACTGATAAAAGATTTTAAAAATGTATGCAACAAAATAATTAGTAAAATTTGTTCCAGATTCAGCAGCTTTTAAATATTTAAATATATATTTACACTGTAAATCTTAAAAAAATCAATTTTAATAGACAAGGTTTTTTTTAGAAAATACATAAAAACAGTCCCCAGATCTTAAATATGGCTTTAATAAATTGAAAATAGGGCGTTTTTCTGGGCCTGATTTGATTTCTAATTTCATTTTGAAGGGTTGCGAAGTCAGTCTCGCTGCTTCTCTAAAACGTATTTTTGATCTAATTCTCAAGACATCATCATTTCCTAATCTATGGAAATGCACAAAAGTCACCCCTATTCATAAAAAGGGTGACAAATTGTGTGTAAAGAGCTATAGACCAGTCGCAGTCTTGTCAGCTCCTGCTAAATTGTTTGAAATAATTATTCATAGATATGTCTTTACTTACTTTCGGCAAGTTTTGTTGGACCAACTGCAAGGGTTTCGTTTCGCCCGTTCCACTGGGTTCTCGCAGAAAGTGTCGCTAAACATTTCTTCAAACTACTGAAAGGTTCTGGTAATGGTATTTTGCCCGTTAGAGCCAGGAAATCCACACTAGCCGACTCGTCTATGGCTGTCGCCATCCGGCTTATTAATACGCTCGCATTGCACATTGATCTATTCAATGTCAGCTACGAGGAGCTGGTTATGATTTTTCCTTTCTTGCTATGTACTTGTTTATTTTTTATTTTTCTTTTATTGTTTGTGTTAATTTTATATACTGCTTTTTTTAATTTAATATTTTTCTTGCGTATTTATCCGATATTAATTACGCTTTCGACACCACGTTCACGCGGGCGTATTAAACGTCAAGGGGTGATAAATCACGGAGTCGCGGCCCGCGCTGGAACGGAGCCGGTGCCTGCCGGTACGCGATAGTGCGGAGGCGCCTAACCGTAAAATAGGCTTCTCTAGCACCGACCCTCTATGCTGGTCAGTCGATCGAAAGACGTTCCGTCAATGTCAAAACACAGCCCAAGCTAGGGAATAAGGATCGATTGTATTGTAAGTACACGCCGCATATGTGCTGAATCTCGGCGGCGGACTTGCGATGTCGTTCCATCATACGCTTTGGAAAAGAACTCATATTTGGCAATATATTTTTTAGCACAGCGATAGTGCCACATTATAAAAAAAACAGCAAATCCACTTGCATTGGCGAAAACTATAAATAGAAAATAATCATTTGTCTACTTTTTTACCTTTCTTATGGCTTCCTGATGTCACGAAAATGTTGCAGGAAAAACCTGCTGTGAGTGCCCGAGCAGATTATGGATTAGGTTCAATAATGTTACTCAATCTTTCTTTATCAACAGCAAATTAAAATCTTCCACAAGGCTTATTTTCAAAGTTGCTAGAAGACATTTCTCGAACCAATGGCTTTTTTTGACAATTTTTTTGATAAAAAAACAAAAAACTTTTTTTTTGACACCCATAGCAAATCACAAATGAACATTTCTTAAGGCCTGCTCCGCATTGTGTTTCAGTTTAAGCTCGTACAAAAAATACGCAAATATGTTGTCGATACCATTATGCATAAGAGTCGAAAAAGTCATAAAAAAATTAATAAAAAACACATGAAATAAAAAAAATATTGTTTTTATTTTAAGCGATTATACATTACTCATTGGGTAAACCATAATAATTAATTAATATGTTATTAAAATACACATGAGTTTAGATGAAATATTTACATGCGAAATTAATGACGATAGTGTACCAAAAATAATATTTAATATGCAGGTATAAAAGCGAATGTTTATTGAGCGCGTGCGCGTACACACACACAACGATACTAATAATAATAATCGCATGCTTATATAATATTGTTATACATATTTGTATGTGGTACGCCAAACAAGTTCGTAACATGCCGTAAATTCTCGACACAATGATGTCGACGACTCTTATGTGTTAATTATAAACCTATCAAACGTGGATGCTGAAATAACCAATGAGGTGTACTAGAGTAATGAAATTCTAGTTAATTGTAACATTACATAAATATCAACATGGTGCGTCCGCAAATGAGTACATGTAGTGTGTTAATTAAAGTTTTGACTGAAAAAATACAATAATCTTAGTAGTAAATACCCTAAATTAATTGGTTTTTTGGCAAATTTATATGATAGTGTGTATGTTCTCGATTAATAAATTATTAAAAAATAAATTTCTTTCACAAATTATTAATTGTGAATACTTAAAAACTTAAATCTCGTTTTATACTATTTTAAATAATAAAATTAATACAAATATAAGTACTTTACATACTACTAGAAATTTAAAAATATTTACCTGTGATCATTATTCTACTTTTTATATTATATATACACGTCTGTATCAGTATTGTTTAAAATGAGGTCCTGATTGTTTAGATAAAGCCAATTGTATTCACAATTTTTTTTATATGATGTGTCCTAATATTGAATATAATATCTATATGTTTAACATTCATATAAATTCAACTGAAAAAGTACATTTTCAATGTATTATTATTTCAATTAATTATTAACTGAACATTCACACTTAATTCTTACATTCGATTTCTGATTCCCTCGACCTACAGGAGGATCTCAACTCTATATGGAAATGGGCTTGCTATAACCAATTGCCTTTCAGTGTAAAGAAATGTCACACAATTTCATTTTCAAGGTCATTAAGGCCGGCAAAATATTCATACCATCTAGGCGGATATTTTCTGGAAAAGTTTTCTTCAACTAAGGATTTAGGAGTGATTTTCGAAGAACGTTGGAAATTTATCCAGCACATTTCAGAGACTCATAGCAAATCCTTAAAAATGCTCGCATTTATCTTGAGAAATGCGCGCTACTTCAGGAATACTTTAGTATTGCGCACTCTAGTCCGCAGCATACTAGAAACTAGCTCCATCATTTGGATCTCAGGCGTAATGAATCAATGTAATGAATTGAAGCTGGAAAAAGTACAACGTAAATTTCTTCGATATTTATACTTGAAGGAATACGGGTATTATCCGTTCTTGTTTCCCAGTGCTTTTATTTTGGGAGCCCTGGGATACGTTTCTTTGTCGACTCGCAGAAGTGTTTATGTAATTAAACACTTCTGGAAATTGCTCAAGGGCATCGTAGACAATCCTTCAGTGCTCGAGCAGCTTCAAATGTGGGCTCCTGAAGGTGGTTATAGTTCTCGGTCGCGTCCACTATTCTTGCCTGTTAAGTCTAGAACTGGAGCACTTGCCAACTCTTCTCTGGCCATGGCTATTTATCTGCTCAATTCTGTCCATAGTAATATTGACATTTTCTCTTGCACATATGGAGTTTTGGTTCAGTTCGTATGGGACAATGCACACCCGTTGAGGTGATTTGTGTCTGTTGTTTTGTCTTGTTTATATTTGTATGTATTATGATGTATTAGTACTTTTGACTATCGTGACGCATTGGGTTTGCCTGTCAGGTCACGATGGTTATAATTTTAATAAATAAATAAATAAATAAATTACGATTACCTACTATTCTTGTTAATTATTCTTCAACTTTTTGTGTGTTGAATTTGTGATAATTAAACCTTGATTTATATTAGATTCATTGTTAGATTCAATTAATTGTCAAATGCCTTTATAGTGTACTAAAAACTCTGTATTCATATTTTTTACAATATGGTCCTGATTTTCTTCGATAAAGGCAATTTTATTTTTCACAAATATTTTTTATATTGACTATGTGGTAGATAGTATATGTACATATTATAACATTAGACGTGTAATAAATATATTGAATTAAATATAAGTAACAGTTCAACTGATTGTTCTTCTCATTAAAATTGTCGAACTTTCACGAATCTTTCCTACATACGAACCTTTAGATGCATCTCAACTATTTTGCTCTAAGTAATACAATATATATATTTATATGTTTTTGTATGAATGCTTCAGACGCTTTTCCAGCCTGCATTATTACATCTATTTATGGTACAAATTGTCAATGTGCTCACGTTTTCGCTACAATTGCAGCTATAAATATCTCTATCGCCCTAATTCGTTACATATTGAATTACCGTGGTTCGTATGATAGCATTACATTTATATCAATAATTGAAATATGTCCGAATTAATCTGTGTTTCAATATATAGTGCAGAACGATGTTAAAGTGACCGGAATTTGTGCGTTTAAAAAGGGAGAAGCTCTCTTTATTCTTCGTAAGGTAAATTAATTTAGGGAACGGATCTTAATTAATTATTGATCAGTATCATTCTAAGTAATTACCGGAGGTTCGTACCATAATTAAATTTTAAATTTATTGCAGTATTAATAACTTTGTCTCTTGAATTTTTTATAGGGTAGATCGTTGCTCGCGCGGCGTTCAAATTCCTTTTGTGTTATTTATTAAACACTGTTTGGTTCTAGTACATATACACGCACACAGATACGTATGTATGTACATCGGTGCGCTTGATTGAGTGCTTACTCAATTTCGTTTCTTTACATTTTCCCTTCGAGCAATTAACGGCTCCTCTCTCGGTTCTTTCCGCCGTCGAGTGGCTCTCTCCGTCCGATTCGTTTGCGTCGGCCGGAAAGACTTTAAATTGAAAAGGTGTAGAGCGAAAATATATAATATATAAAAAAATCTGCGAAATTCTTTGTATTGTTTGCCCACGAAACCGGAGAGTCTTCCGCGAAAGTTTCGGCCCTTTCGACTAAAAAAAAGTTTGAAGGCGACCGCAAGACGCAGCCGTAACGAGTTGCTCACGGAGGGCTTCACCTTGCGCGATGAAATGATTTAGGGACAGGTCTCTCGCCACCCCGTCACCCGGTGGGCGGACGGGCGGTCGCGGCGGCCGCTGAGGCTCTCACCACCTGAACTTTTCGCCCTTCTCCACCCACGCCGAAAAATAACGGCCGCGGGGCAGGCTTTAAGACCAGCCCGTTGGAAAAGTCAAGTTTATTTTCTTTTCATCTCTCGCGGAAAGTTTAACTTGCCCTGCCGCCGTCACAGCGGAAGCCTTGATTATCGGCGCACTGTTTTCAACCCTTTGATGCCGACGCGATTTCCCTCGCTTTGAAGGGCGGGTCACTCTCGGTGGCGACATAAGTTTTCCTTGATTTTTTTTGTTCATTTTAAAAAATATTTTTTCTTTATTAGGCATTTTTATTATGTCACGTACGCCAACATTTATTGGGGTGCTGTCTGGGGTTAAGTGAAAAGAAAGGAGTACAAATTAATTAAATTTATTAAAAAATGAACCTATTAGAAGGTTTCATTATTAAATTAGCCAATATTATAAGAAAATATTACGTGATTTTAAGTATTATTTGATAAAATTACCCATTTCATATAAAATATGTTTTAATTTAAAAATGTGCTATAGTTGCAGTGTAAGGAAATGTATAGATGAAATGGAATGAGAAAGCTGCAAGACGAATTTTTAACGGGTCTCTTTTTAAATTATTTACGATAGTTCAAGGAAATGCAAATATATTTTTGCCAAAAACTTATTAACTACATGCGTTTATGTATAATTGTGGTGATTATTTCAACTGGTTTTACTTATTTTAAATCGCTGGAGTCATCATAAATATAGCACATACAAGTAAAAAATAGATTCGTAGGAATCAAATTCCATTTCGGTTTTAATGTTGGCGCGTATTGCTTTGCTGCATTTCACAAATTCTGTGGTATATATTTTAACGGTGTGTATTTATGTTGTGTCTATCTTCAATTGAAAAGTCAATATAAATATTATTTATACTAGAATATTATACGTATCCGCTAGTTTTAAATAATGTAACGTAATATTAATATTAAAAATAAAATAAAAATGTTATTTTTTTTATAACATATTTTATTTATTTTCCTTATGATAATATGGTCACCGTAGTTGTAGGCATAACCGTCCATATTATGTTTATAAGCATAAATATTTTTATTTTATTTTTAATACACAAAAAGTTATATTACATATTTTATACACAGTAGACCCCCAATAGAAAGCTAAATTGGGGACATTTAATGTGTGTTTTTAGCGCGATGATGTCACTCTCAATTCTCCGCAAATATTAAATATTATTAAAAACGTAACTTTAAAATGTTAGAAAATAAATTATAATAATATCTAGGATGCGAATAAGTATTAAGTGGGTAGTATTTTTATATATTACAGTGCCTAAAATATATATAATTAATAATTAAATATAAAGATCATATTGTACAGAGTACTGGGGTTACTGACTTTAGCAATTTTAATAAAATCAACCTTTTTCGGTAGTGCATAAAATTTATTGCAATAAAAATATTGACAACGATTTTCAAATTATATAAAAATGATAGAAAAAGAATTAAAAACAATGATTTTTCTCAAAATTTATAATTGTTTTCAATAACAAATATTATTATATTACTTAGAAAATCTCACCTTACTAAATTATAGAGTAAAATAATAACTTTTTTGACTCCGATGACTCCACCCGGATATATGTATTTGCGAAGTAAAAAAATACTGATTTAATAAATATTTATTTATTACAATTTCTATTGTAACATACCAAGTGAAAGTCTAATGCATTACACTAGGATAATTATTAACATATAATAAGCAATAATTATTTAAATATTGTAAATCTTCAATTGCAACGTAACAGGTGCTAACCCAATGCGTTACAACTGGTTAGTGATTTAAAATTTTATTTTATACAACTGGCTAGTGATATAAAATTTGGAAATTTTAATCAGTAATGGTAGACCAGAATTATAATTATATTTATAATAATCGCTAATTCCGATCTCATAGACACGATATAAATAAAAAAACACTAGGATCTATATGGGATTCAAACCCAGGTCTTTTCATTAGTCACCTACTTATACCACTGGTCTATCGGGATGGTTGGTCATTATCAATACATAATACACTTATTATGACAGTATCAAATATTACACATTTCTTGCCAATACCACACTGAGACTCTATTTAATTTTCAATTATTAATGTAACAGCGAAGCTGGGCCGGATTTCATTAATAGTATATTTTTTTATAATAAATATAATATTAAATTTTCTGTGTGGAATTGAACAAATGGCTGGATTATCAGTCAATACCTTATTAATTACGTCATTACAGCCCTCATATGCATGATTTGAACTTTTGCTATTATATTTTATAATAAGCATATCAAATAAAAAAAACATATTGCGCCAGAGTCAGCGCAATCGCGTGTTTCTGAAGCTGTGTAGGCTATAATTTTATTATAACTATGGTGATTTAATTTAAGTCAAGTCTTAAGGTTTCCGTTGCTTTATTTATTAAAGGTGTGAGTTTTGGGTCGTAACTCCACCCTACCCTTCACTTCTTTCTCGCTTTCTTTAATGAGAAAATGGTCAGCATATATTTCATACTAGTTACTACTTAATGAATCGAACGTATTATGCAAAAGGTTTAAAAAATCTGGTAATGGATTTTATTTTACGAATTTCCTAGAACCCGTTTTTGCAATCGCACTTTCGAAACGTTCGCAGATACTGTTTATTGACTAGTTTCTTGCTTTCGCCCCTTTCGTGTCACGTCCATCAGACATTTATTATATAATCCACCGCCGTTTACAACCTTTTGCATTATTGAAAAAAAATATAACAACAATAACATCGACCGCGTAAGGGCCCCGGCCCGGGGGCGCTCTGAGTAGATATTTTTTTTCCCGGGCATTGTTATTGATATTGCCCGGGATTGTTTCGAACCCTCGGAGGGTTAGGGCCGCGGCCCGGGTGGGGCCTTTCCGCTCGGGCCGATCCGGTAATTTTCATCGGACGGGGGCCCCCGCTTTAATTACAGGTATGGATAGCGTTTGAGAGGCGATCAAAGGGGCCCGCGCCCCGCTTCGAATTTAATCCTTTCTTCTTCGATTCGCAGTATTTTCGAATGAGGTCCTTAGTGTTATTTTTGATTTTTTCTGTAGAAAAATATAATCTATAAAATTATGAGTCACTTTGAACTTGCTGACGAATTGTATTTGTTAAGCCAATTAATTAATTTATGAGGGAGAAATTCGTTTCTTGAAATAATTAGTTTAAAAGTAATTTATGTAAACAAAAACACCTAATAAATAAGGTTTATATGTCGAATTTTTTAGCAGTTGTTAAAAATATATTATGTAATTACTTGTAAGAAGTGGTAAAAATTTAATTAATTTGGAGTTTTAATGTTTATTTCCCCCTTTTATAATTTAAAGAATACAGGGAGAAAAGAAAAACAATTTATTAAATACTGTTATACAATTACTAAAAAGGTACTAGCATACTTATTTAAATTATATACCTATTTATTTTCATAAGCAAAAATTAATTAAAAGAGTAACCCAGATAAATAATAACGTCAATATTACGTAACAAAATTAATATTGGTATTTATAATTCTTAAAAAGAGTAATAAAATATTAAATAAAACATACTGAGACAAATTTAAAGGTTAAATTGTTAGCGTGCAAAAAACGCAATACCTTCGGAATCATATTTCGTTTATAACTAAAGATATGTTATATTTTTTAACACACTCTTTTAAAGGAAATTAAAATAAATAAAAACAGAAAAATTTAATTCAATAGTTAAAATTCATTAATAAATTTTATAACATCGTCAGGTGAAAAACATACATTGATGAACAGTAATTACGTAACATATTATTATTTTGTTGAACCCCTTCAGCCTTAAATTCTGCCAAAACTCAACTCATGTAATTAATCAACGATTCAACAAGCTCGTGGTCTAATAATCTTGGCAAACCCTTTCGATCACATCTATAAATTTTTGTATACAATCGAATTTATTTCTTAAATATAGTCCATTGGTTTAATTTATGGTTTATTCTAGGATATTTTCTTTATTTTCCCTTGTATTCTGAAATATGTTATTAAAATATTTTTTTAAATCATATCTTTACTCATTATTTTTGCCCGATGACAGGATTAAAAATCATCCACGAAGCTGCAGTTCAAATTTGAGTGCTTTTCCGTCGAAGGGATGAAATTTTTTTAAGAGTACCTCCATCCCGTAAAAAGCACCCCCAGATCATTTGCCTTTCTGGATTTCGCACAGTTGCCTGGAAACATTTTTCGCCATATATTTTGCAACATTGGCGATGAACCTAGTGTACCCCATCTAACCCGTAAAAAGAGTATCATTCTTCCTTAATAAAAAATATCAGTTTTTGTGTCGATCGGCTCATTTCGTTAGACGCATTTATTCAGTCAATAATGTTTTTATGGCAGGTATACAATTGCATACATGTCCTTCCCATAGCTATAAAAAGAGTTTTCCACACTTTTTTCTTCATTAAAAGTTTTGAAAATACCTAACAATAATATCACGTAAGGAAATTAGTAGTACAACTCGATATTTACCAAGGATAGTTATTTTTATTCTTAACCCGACATATTGCAGATTTATAGACATTTAACTGATTATTGGTTATAACTGAGTGTAAAATTTGTGATGTTGATAATCTAATTGACTAATACGTACGTAACGAAATAATATCGACTCTTTACTTAAACTAAATTGTAGATGATTTGTCTTCGTAATTTTTATAAATATTTTAACCTTAAAAGCTGACAGTTAATCGACTAGGTATACACTCAAAAATGTACATAAAGATTTTTTACACCTCTAAATAATTTATAAAAGATTCGATAAATCATATAATGAATTCAAAAGGAACTTTTTAAATAAAGATAAATTCAATGAAATAATTGCAATCTATTATAATATTTAAAAGGTTGAATAGGATTAGTATATTTTTTCTTTATGTTTTCAATAGTATTGAAAGAAAAAAAAATCGAATATTGGAGTTGTTCCTGATATAAGACATAACTGATAAATTTCTTAGACAAATTAAAGTATGTCAATATAGACACTAGAGAGTCGAATTGTTAAAAAATACTTAATAAATAAGGACCTGTAAAATGTTTTAAAACTTTTTAGTTTGATTTTTGTTTAAAATGCCAACAATCACACTTTCTATGCGTTGGCTAAAATCTACACAAACCTGAACTCCAAACTAACATTTAATAAACACATTTTAAAAATTCGCTCTAAATTACTTTTGTCGGCTTTATCTTTGATAATCTGAGTAATATATTATTAAAAGTAAATCTAACTATTCTTGAAAGAAATCAAGTGATACTACGAATGTAGTGAAGAGTTTTTTATGATTAATATATAAAAGATGTATGACTTTTTACTGTATTTTTTCTTCGTACTTTCTATAGTGGTTAGAAACCACGTAACGCATGTCTTAAAAAATGTTTTAGAGGCGAGCAATGAATATCTGTCCTAAATGTTAAATAAAATTATTTATATTGTATTGATGTATTTTATTTATATTTACTATTTGATTTTTGACGTCTACTTCGTCTTAACAATCCACCCTTTATCGTTGGATTAACGCGAAATTAGCGATGAAAGCGTTTTCACCCGCCTTTTTCAAAGATGACATACGCAGCTGTCGTCGCCTGGCCGTCATTTGCCCCCGCCGGATGACCCTAAACTTTTACGCCCGTGTCCATTCTCGCCCTTTTGAAGACGCCCGACGAATCTCTTTCTCTCGTCTACTTCTCTCTTTCTCTTTACGCCCGCCGCAAACGGGTTCAACTGGGCGTCTAATCCACTCGGTTTCGGTTCAATCGCGCAAAACCCCAAGGGTTTACGACGCTTTTTTCTCCGGTCGACCACGACCTTCGCCTTTTGACTTTCACGACAAATAATTAACGGAAATTAAAACGCGACACACTCTACTGTATACTTTTAAATTTGAATATATAAAATATTTTTTCAACATATAAAAATCTTTTTTTGCTTGCGATTAATTATTATTTTTAAGCTACTCAAATTTTAATAGCCACCATGATATAATTTTTTAACCAATTTTTACGACCGAATTGTGTGCTAAAAATAAATCGTTTGTGACGGCTTTTTAAACCATTTTATCTTAGTTTTACTGAGCGCTTAATTTCGATTTCTATAATAATATATAGAATGAAAATAAGCTATACCAGCTTAAATGTTATTTTTCATACTGACTGAAATTCCAGAAGTTCATATGGTACAACCTTGTATAATCAAACTTTAATTAGACGAAAAACAAGGTTTATTTTGCTGCAAAATGAAAAGTTTTGATATTTTTTTGAAATTTAAAATTTGGTGTTTCCATAATGAAAATGTCAAGATACTACTACCCAAAAAGCAATAACGCAACTAAAATAGTGTTTTTTGTATTGTCTGATCAATGTTTTAAAGATTAATATTTTTTTTTCGTCGAGATAACATAACAAGGATTTTATAAACCTCGAAATAGCGAGGTTTATAAAATCCTTGACGCACTTGAATGTGTACTCGTTTATGTGGATGTGCACAGTTTTCGGTTACAATCGGCATGCATTTTGTTTTTCCCTTTTTAATCTCTAGCCCCATTTTTTCAGTTGATGATTTAATGGCGTTGAAAGCTTTTATTAATGTCCATTTTGATCTTAACTATGTCAATGTCATCAGCATAGTCGAAGATTTGAACTGCCGGTTATATCTAAATTGTATATTTGATGACTTTTTCTAGGGCAATATTAAATAAAGAACATGCTAGAGCGTCGCTCTGTTGAAAACCGTTAACTCTTTCACCGCGGCTGATATTTTTGCATGCCATTTCGAAATTTGCTAATATGTGGAAGAGCAACTATTTATGCCATAAGTTATTTAATTATTATTTCAATAAATTAAAGTGTTTTTTAACCTTAAAACATATTACAAGGCTCAAAGGTTCATGCCTAATGCATACTGGCGATTTTCTTGACGACTTCTATAGGTGTCATCCGCGGTCAAAGGGTTGAATTTATAAAGCTTAGGTAGATATGTTTAAAGGATCTGCTCGCTTATACATAACATTATTTCTTTTCGTGGTTCATATTTCAAACCACAAGAGCCTTATTTTGAAGTAACCTTTTTAAATCTGTATGTACAATATAATTTAAACAGCTAAATGAAATGCTTATATTAGAATAAGATACAGGGTTACCCAGTAGCTATTCTATATGAAATAAAATAAAGATATTTATACTAAATGATTAATGCTTTTTTCTTATAAATGAACCGCTAAACAGCATCGCTTCTTAAAACCTCAAATTGCTCATTTTCGGGTTATTTATAAACATATTTTTCATAAAAAGGAAAGGCTCGCACGCGGCGTTTTTCATGCCGGGCTTCCCTTTTCAACGACACAAAACGGCAAAAACCCTCCCCGATTCATTGTGCGGCAAATTCGGCCGCAACCTGATGGTTGAAGGATGGTTAAGAGGGGAGGGGTGGTCTGTGATGTAGAAGTCGTAGGAACGATTCTACGGCTGAAGATTGATTGTTTAACCTAAACCGGTGTTTTGGCTTTGTTTAGGATCCGCCCGGTTCGCACACACATTCCGAAAGGGCTTTTCCCTCTAATAGGGACGACAGCTTTCCTTCGCCGAGGCGGCACTTTGATTCGACGTTTCATTTATTTTAGAAGCAAATTTATTTTTATATATTATATACTATGTATAATCACGTGTACGTTCTGAAAAGCAGCGGCTTTATTGTATATTTATTTTCGACGAATGAAAAGAGCAAGTTGTATTTTTAACATTTTGACTTTGTTTTTTATTCAATTATGCGTTTATTTTGATAACGAATGATTGTTTTTTTATGATGTAGAAAATTAAATTAAATTTAATATATAAATATTATATAAGCTACGCTAATATTTTTTTTTATAATTCGAAATAAATTATAATTTTCATAAACAAACTGTGCCAATCCATGGTCTTAGCAATATTATCATTATTACAACAGTAACACAAGCATGAGACCGAAGTGTGTGTGTAACAACTCTTTCAACTAGTTTTTAATATTAATTTTAATATTTAATTCTATTGCGGAAATCGAACATAGTCTCGATTTATATATATATTCATATATAAGTATGGACTTCTAATAATGCGCTAATACATCCACAAGTGTGAGAGATTATTACAATTAACCTTTGTGAATTATAAAAATATATCATAAGCACGGAAAAACGCAGTCCGTAATGTCTCAGACTTATAACTCTGAAGTTGTGCGTTCAAGCCCCGTCAGCAGCACTCGAATTTTTATTTATAAAAAATGCGCTATTATTAAAAAAAACGGCCTCAATCGTAGTGACATCTACTGATTATAAATTATATTACTCATAATAATTTATAATTAAATATATACATGCCACCGATTCTCAGACTTTTTCAGTCTGGTAGTAAATACTTACTTATAGATATTCATTATATCTGACTGACTTACCCAATTGGTACAGATTCACTCCGTTGTAACGCATTGGGCCTACGCCTGTCAGGTTACAATGGATGATTCAAAAATAAATATTGATTTAAAACATAATTAGAAATATTATAAACTATTGAATACTATATTCACATTTTATGTTTATTTCTTTCGTCTTCTACATACACATATTTATTAGTGTAACGTCTACATTCAACATCAGACATTCATTTTGTACAGATTCTTTACGTTATATGCAGAAATATAAAACAAATATCTTAAAAGCAAATCAATTCTCAGGTTTTGTTTTTTATTTATTAAAAAAACATTTTGTTGTTATGCAGTCACTCTAGTCATAAGAAAATATTTATCAAAATCAAACAAATAAAATAACTAATCAGTCACTTGTGTTTGGACACGTGATTGCCCATTACTTTAAAGCTGCTTCGATTAGGACGGAATAGCGTAGTCCGTAACGTCTCAGACTAATACCTCTGAGGTTGCGGGCTCGAGACCCAGCAGCGGTACTCGAATTTTTGTTTAAAAAAAACTGCGCTATTATTAAAAAACCAGCCCCAGCTGCAGTGACATCTATTGGTTATAAATTATATTACACATACTAATTTATAATTATTAATATAGATGTCGCTGATTCCCAGACTTTTAGTCTGGTGGTTAATACTTACTAGTAGGTATTCATTATATCTGATTTTTTATTTTGGCTTCGTGAGTGAAGTTAGATTTTTTCTCAGACATATGCAAACTAAGTTACCATTAAATAAAGACAAGCCCAACTAAAAAACAAAATAATAATTTTAAGAGAATATCTGATATTATAATATATGTATTAAAAAAATTGTTTTGCCAAACATTGTAAACTTTACAGCATATTTTATAGTAATCTTGCCGCATTTATGCTTTTGAATTCGCTCAAAACAATGTTAATAATACAGCAATTGTTTGTTACTCACTGTTTTGAAATGCGTAAATTTTTAGGTATAAGTTTTAAATTTTAAAGTTTAATTATATATTTATTTTTAAATTCTACATTAGAATTCAAAAATATAAATAATCAATAATATTATATGTAATTTTCTTGAACCTAACTTGATAAATATGAGTTTGCAGAATAATATGAAAATCGAATTATGTTGAAAAAATGTATTGCTGTCGATTTGAGAATTGTATTGCTACTGAATGGGCCGGTATAATCTAGTCCTATGGCTACCTATGCAGGCCGTCGTGTCAAAACTCAGTGACGACATATGTTTTATTACTAGCCACGGGGCCAGCCAACGCTGCCCCTTTTTAGGTATAAAAAAGCTCGCAACACCAAAGCAAATCATCACAAAAACAATGTTATTTTTTTTTAAACATGCCAAAGACTAACTGCCCCTGCATACGTTTATAGTTGCTTATAATTAGTATTATAAAACAGTTCAATTGGAAACAACTTTGTTTTATGTTTTTTATACGATAAAGCTTACTATTGAATCGTATATCATTTTCAATAAGCTTTTTTACGCCGCTCGGTAAGCATTTCGCGTGCAGTAGCACGCTTATGTATTTTTAATGCCATTTTTTCCGCGAGATCATATTTCATGTTTTTGCGAGATGAAGGAGCCTGATAGTTACGTTATCCCGTTGTACCGACTATAGGAGTATACCTGAGCGCGATGAGGGGAAAATATTTCATTTTCGGCACACAGTCTACAAGGATTCATAAATTTTCAATGTTCCACGGGTCGACGAAGGAATGACACCCGTGAACTCTTATAAGTGAAATTTTCCCCTTCCGAATCGTTGTTAACCGCGTATCCGAAAATTCGTCCATCATTATTAAAAATTCATACTGCTAAACATTTCTGTCCTACGGTCACACCGAAAATAATACAGAATCTGCTAAAGTTTGCATGGGGTTAATTTTTGTTGATTTTAGCCATTATCAGCATGTGCATGCATTTTAATTTATAGATATTCGTTTTTCTTCAGTCGAGAATGTGGTACATTTATAAATAATCTCCTCGATGATTTTGAAGTCTTGTTTTATGAAAACTCAAAGGAAAATCGAGAGTACTTTTTCCAGATATTACTTTCTGAAACTGCCGTAAAATACGCTTTTACTTTAGATAATTAAACAAGTACACTTCAAAACGACGTAATTGTGGGACCTAATTTAAGAGTTTTCGCCAAATTAAAATGGAGCAAAAGGCTACAAATATGCTATCGAGATTTTGTTGAATTCTCAGTATTTCATTATATTGTTTATTGGCACAAGGATATTGTGCGTTAAATCATTTGCATATATAAATTGTAATCGTTTTACAATTGAGGAACACTTATCATTTTTGACAGTATTTTAAGAAAATAGTACGAACAGTTATTTTTAGTTTTAGATTGAGTTTAATAATGGAACATCAACTAAATCGTTTAATTAGATTCCGTTGATACGAAACAATATTTTTAAGAAATGTGCGTTTTTAAACATAGTGGTAGTTAGTTATATCATTGTTTGCAATAAACGAATAAGAAACATGATATTTTATTACAATTATCTATTTTTCTTCCTGACAAATATATTTTTAGGCAAATAAAAATCACATAAACTAATATTATGTATTTTATTAAGTTAACCCTTTGCGCTCGTAAGTCGACTATGTGTCGACATCGTATTTCAAGCGTTGTACTCGAACGTCGACAATATGTCGACAAAACTTTGAATGCATTTATTGGCTTTGTGTTCAAGCAAATTTTGAAAATTTAAATTTATTAATAGTAAAAAGACTTCTGTTAAACACATTTCAGTAATATTGAATTTTTAACTTATGCAAATAACTCAATAATCTTAAATTTACAAGTGTAAGTTTATTGTAAAATTTTTCATCGGAACATGGTCAAAGCGCGCGCTGTTAGGACGGCATCGCGCTAGACTTGACAGATTTAGGTTGTCAATTAATGCTTTAAAACTGATTTTTTCCTTCTAAGGGCATCTATATTTTTATGATATGGGATGAAACGGGATCATATGCTCTAATTGTGCATAATTATTACTTTATATTGTGTGTCTGTTATGAAATAAAAATAAAATTTTTAAGACGGAAAAAAGAGTGAGATGCCGTTATGCTAGCAGAGCTCGCTTACTCGCTCGCACTAGTAAAATGAGCGATTGACAACTATCGACCTGGGTACTCAACTCAAACGATAATATTAGTCTCGACACATTTAATATATTTTCGAGCTAGTAAATAGCTAAATTATGTAAAACAGAATTAGTAATCTGTGTTTTAATTATTTATAAAGCAAAATTAGAAAAAATATCAAATATATTTGGTTTAAGACAATGTGTCAAAGAAAATACAAGGACTAATAATAGATCGAGCACATTAATAGATTTAGTATTTACCAACAACAAAAAAATTTATTGTGAAGTAAAATCAACTCCAAGAATAACTGACCATTCAATTGTATATATTTATATAGAAAAACATAATGAACTTAAGTTTAAAAAAACAAAAAAAATTGATATAATTAAAAAAATTAATTTTAATAAATTAAGATTAGAATTACAAAAATGTGACTGGAATGTAGATAATATGGATGTTAATAGGATATGGAACAAAATTTATAAGAATATAGTAGATTGTAAAACAAAAAGTCAATATAATTTTAAAAAGGAATATCGTTACAACCCAAAACCGTGGTTTAATGATGATGTTAAAAATGCTATAAAGAAAAGAGATGAGTCATACAAAATTTTTCAAATATTAAAAACAGAACAAATAGAATATAAAGTCTTTAATGAAAAATGGAAAACATACACACAATGTAGAAATATGGCAGTCAAAGTATTAAGAATGGCTAAAAAGAAATGGTATGAAAAATTGATAGATGAAATACAAAATGATCCAAATAAGATGTGGAAATCAATAAAACAATTAATTAATCCAACTCAGAAAAACGACATAATAAAAATGGAAATTAATGGAAATATATATCAAGATCCTTATATAATGGCAGAAAAGATGAATACATATTACATTGAGAGCATAGAAGAAATTGTAAATTCAATACCAAGGATTAGTAATTTAGTACAATATAATAATAAAACATTAATTGTAAAATTTAGTAAATTTAAATCAGTATCATTAGATGAAATTCATAACATAATATGTAAATTTAAAAAAGGAACTAGTACTGATGAACTAGATATAAATATAATTAAAGAAACATGGGAAATAATAGGAACTAAATTAAATTATTTAATAAATAAAGCACTCTCATTAGGAGAAATGCCTGAAAATTTAAAGATTGCTACTATTGTACCTATACCTAAAATAAAAAATAGTAAAAAAGTTGAAGAAATGAGACCAATCAACATGCTACCGTGTATAGAAAAAATAATAGAAGAAGTAGTAATCAAACAATTAAAGGAATTTATTACTTCTCAAAACATAATATGTGAACAACAATCGGGATTCAGAGAAAAGCATTCCACTGAAACTGCATTACAAGTAGTGATAAATGATTGGCTGTTGGCTAAGGATACAAACAAAATCATTGGAGCAGTTTTCTTGGATTTCAAGAGAGCCTTCGAAACAATAGACAGAGAAATAATGATGAAGAAATTGGAGAGTATAGGTATAAGTGATATAGTTTTGAGATGGTTTAATAATTACTTATATAAAAGAAAACAAAAAGTTAAGATAAATAATGTATGTTCTGAAGAGAGGTTAGTGTATTATGGAGTACCACAAGGGTCTAAATTGGGACCATTGTTGTTTGTTTTATATATAAATGATATAGTTAATAACGTAAAAAAATGTAAAGTTCATCTATTTGCGGATGACACATTGATCTATTGCATGGGTGATAACATTGAAGAAGTTGTGAGTAATTTGAATGATGAATTAGGTGTGTTAGAGATATGGTTAAAGAATAATGTACTTAAATTAAATGAGAATAAAACTAAATGTATGTTTATTAATTATAAAAATGTGTTAGATGATAGTACCAAAATAGTAATAAATAACTCTAATATAGAAATAGTGGATAATATAAAATATTTAGGAGTAATTGTTGATACAAAATTAAACTTTAAAGAACATTGTAATTACATATTAAAAAAAATTAGTAGAAAAATAGGTTTATTATCTAGATTAAGAAATATATTAAGTATAAATACAAAAAAATTAATTTACAATAGTATAATATTGCCCCATTTTAATTATTGTGCAACACTTTTAAATATGTTGAATAAATTAGATAAACAAATGTTGCAAAAATTACAAAATAGGGCAATGAGAGTAATCTTAAATAAAAATAGATTAACTAATTGTAAAAGTATGATTGATAGATTAGAATGGTTGAATGTTCAAGAAATATTGAGTATGAATGTATTAGTATTTATATATAAGTTAGAAAATAATATGTTACCACACTATTTTAATAAGTATTTAATAAGAAATAAAGATGTACATAAATATAATACTAGAAATAAAGAAAATTTAAAAATAATTAAGTATAAGAAAACGAGTACGGCTAGGGGAATTATGTACGGAGGTTTTAATTTATATAATAGTCTTCCAAGAGAAATCCGAAACAGCAAAAATATAACGGGTTTTATAAATGGAATAAAAAAACACCTTCGTACATATAGAAATAAAATATTATAATATTAAGTCTTTATTATTGTATATTTTTTCTTTCTGTTATGTATTTTTTATATATTTTTATATATGTTTACTAAATTTGTTAGATGTAAAGATTAGCTATTAAGCTAAATAAATTAATAAAATAAAATAAAATAATAAATAAATACATATATTGATTTTCTTTTAAAAATTATCCATATAATTACGAATGACGATATAATATTGAATTTTTAAGGACGTGACGATGAATTCGATATTAACCGTGATATTATTACTGTGACAGTAATAGTATGCGTTTATGCTAAGACTATTTTTACCAATTTTAAATCTGGTACAAGTATTTAAAGTTTCAAGTTTTAGGATAATCTTTTAATGTAATAATTTTTTATGATCAATTTATTTATATTTTTAAGAACTGTTTTAATAAATTCAAAACTTAAAAATTCAAAAATAAAGCCACGAGGCCAAACTACGCTGGTTCGCTCTAGGTGTAAAAACGCCTGTCAATCCAAAACAGATCTTCACAAAAAAACAATGTAATATTTATCATTTCTGCCTCAAATGGGCAAATACATACGAAAAACTTGTAGAATATTTGTCTAAATATAAAATTTGATCATTTTCACAAAATATAATAAAACTTTACCAGCCCCACCTATTTTTTTTTATGTACGAAAAAATTGGGTGGGGCCTGGCCCCAATTGCATTTATATTATCACCACAGCTGATATTTTTGAGCGCCATTTCGAAACTTGTTAATATGTGGGGGCACCTATTCATGCCATATTTTAAAAAATATTATGGTTCAAATAATTGATTTACAGCCTTAAATTATACTAAAAAGCCATTTTATTAGGCTCAAATGCTTACGGCACCTTTAAATGTCTAATGAGTACTGGCGATTTTCTTGCTGACACCCATAGAAGTCATTCGCGGTGAAAGGGTTAAAAGTGTTGTAAGACATATTTTTTCAGTGAGTTTTAGGATTGTATTGTACATATAAAAATTTATCCATATTTAACACTCTACTGGTGGATGACTCAAATATGCGTCATTGAAAAACTATTGTTAAAAGCCGTTTATGCACAATATAATCAACACTTACACATTTAATTGGATAAGATTTAAAACACAGTTTGTAAATTAGTGATATCTATTATATATTGTTAACTATAATTACAGCTTACAATCAATAGATGTCGCTTAGCAGTTAGGGCTTAATTTTAATAATAGCGCATTCTTAATATTAAAATGTTTAGTTTGCTGCGGGACCTGAACCGATAGTCTCTAGGATATCAATTCAACGCCTTAAGGACTACGACATTCCGGTTATACAAGACAATCTAAATATAAAGTTGTAAAATCGCCATGACGCGTTTTGAATGTCTCTCTGTAAAACATATGACTAAAGAATATAGACAAGGTTATTTTGCTCGTGTAACACCATAGACCAGGGGTCGGCAAACCTTTTTTGTGAAGGACCAGATTGTAAATATTTTAAACTCAGCGGGCCAGGAAGCAAAATTAAAATGAGCTTTATCATTTCTCTCAAATATTCAAATGTATTGCAAAAGGCGTTACGTGGGCACTGAAGATGCTGTCAAATTTAAAGTGCATAACGTCACGGTGAAATACAAAGCAATAGGAGCACCTTATAAGGTGATACGTAGCTAGCTCCTTAACTCGACGGTTGGCCGCTCTATTATAGCACATACTTTGATTTTTTTATATGTCAAATCTAACAATTTCTTGCAGCCCGGATTAAAATAAGCAGAGGGCTGGATTTGGCCGTAATTTTCTGACCTCTGCCATGGACAGTGAATATATTAAAAAATATCTAATTTAATTGGGCCTTCTTTTTCGTATTTTAAATATTCCTATCCTAAGTGCATGTAAACGCAGGACAAATACCCCCTGGATAGATATATCTCCCATCAAAACTCTCCTGGACATTAACCCCCTGTACAAATAATCCCCTGTGCAAATAACCCCCTGACAAATAGCCCCCTGAAAATTAACTCCCCGTGTAAATAACCCCCCTGACGATTAACCCCCGCCACGTATAGAGATAAGTATTTTATATAAGTTGTTATTATTTATAATAAATGGTCATTATTTTAATAAAATAATGTTTAATACGAATAATCAGTATCAATACTAATTTATTTCATTCAGCAAAATACAGAATTTTTAAAATATCAATAAAACTAACACATTTACGAAGAAAATATACGTATTGTATATTTTGTACCGGTGACTGGTGCGAGCAAAATTGTTATAAAGAGTATTAAAAAAAAATAAAAAATATTATTAGGCTAGATACATATGTATGTATAATACAGCTAAACTTTGGTAATGGCGTCAGTATATGTTTTATTAAGTATAATAGAGCGTCACAAGACGTGTTAAGTAATATCTGTATTATCTTTATACGTGGCGGGGGTTAATTGTCAGGGGGATTATTTGCATGGTGGGTTAATTGTCAGGGGTTATTTGCACGGGGGGTCAATGTCCAGGGGGGTTTTGACGGGGAGTTATTGTCCAAGGGGTATATTTCCAGGCGGTTAGTGTCCTAGAAACATATTTCCTAATCTAGATTCTCCTTTATATATGGACCTTCGCTTTACTTTATTTGGAATCTCATTATCGGCAACTTAGCGTTAAAAGTGTTAAATTTTGCTTTTAAAAATCATTGGTTATATCGTCAAAATGTATCCTTTTGCTTAAAACATATGTGCTGATGTGCATATTGTTTGTGTTTTATTTATTGTAAGGTGCATAACAATTTTTCGTATTAAATGTGTTTTTAAACGTTATTATATGTTGATATATGTTTTATTTAACTAACAGTATATTTTTTTATTTTTTATAATACGTTTATTGTAATCTGATTTTCTAAAAAGTCTAAAACTTGTTAATGGGAATATATTAACTATTTACCAAGAAAAAACAACAATTAAAAAAACTAAAAACTAAGGTTTTACTAAGAAAAAAAAACTACAAGTAAAAAACTTGTGCTCTTTGTAATTTTAATCTTGATTAAATTTTATTGTAACCATTATTTTTTTGTATGAACGCAAATTGTTGATCGATGTTATGAGCGCTAAACGCTATAGAACGAGCGCGATGCGCAAGATAATAAGCGCATTGCGCAAGATAATAAACGATGGGTGCAAAAAAAATACAAACAGTCCAATATTTTAATTATTTAGAATTCATATGACATCTAGCTATTTACAAATTTCTTAATGGTTATAAACCCCTGCCGCTACATCACTCAGCTGTTTTTTTAAATAATTCATTTATTTGTTTTACCGCGCATTTGATTGCGATGGACGAAAAATCATCTAAAAACATCATTACATTTACCTTCCTATACTATGTATACCTAATACTATGTCATTTATTTTTTGTGAATAGTAAGTACAATTCTTCATAAACACATTTTAATAAATTATTCTTTTCTAAGTTTCATGGTTAACGTTTTACAAATTATTTAAAAAAGTACAATAAAAAAAGTTATTTTCCGATTAAAGTATTTAAAATATAATATATTTTAAATATTTAATTAATTTTTTTTTAACTAAAATACTGACAAACTATCAATCTTTCGCTGTATTAATTTTAATTTGTAAAAAGATTAATCAAAACATGTTTTATTTCATTTTTACTTCCAAAAATTGAACATAAAAAAAGTCTCGAAATTAAATACGAGCTGGCGCTACCCCAACCAAAAAAAAAATACGAGTGCAAAGGGTTAACTTAACTTATTGTATAGTAAATCCACTTACTTTCTGTTTGTCAAAGGCGCAGTTTAAAATTTTTCATAACTCTTGAATTTATATTACTTTGTGTTCGATATTGCGAATTTATGTTGTTTTGTGTAACTGAATTTGAATCGATCATAAATATGTATTATTATAAATTTTTAATTTTTTTAATTATGTCCATATGTATAAAAGCCACATAACATAGGCAACATTGTTTCTCCAAAGAGTTTCCCAAAACAACCCTTTCTGCACGCGAAAACAACAGGGGGGTGGACCTAGAGTGGTGCTCGATACATTTGCGAAACAGATCGCAATAAAAGTTTGCACGTCGTATAAAGCTCCGCCGGAAAAGCGTTACACTGTAGCTTTTCCGGTCTCGGCCCTCGAGTGTTTTTCTCAAAGGGCGACTCGATAATAATAATAACGCGGGCAATTTTCCGGCCCGCCCAATGTTTGCGGCCAACGTAACGAAGCGACAAATAAACGTCACCGGCCGCTTGAAATATCAACCCGATAAAATTTTATTAAGACTGCACCTGCGTCCGCCCGTTACCATAATCGGATGGGGTAGGTAACGGGCGGAGGAATATCGATATAATGAACTGTGCGGGCTCGACTTCTCCGACCACCCATAACAAGCTTTAGATTTTACCGCAAGATTCATATTTTTATATGATGCTAAATCACACTGAAATTGATACTTACATATATGTACATCGCCTTAGTATTTACCCCATAATAGGCAATAAGGTGTATCATATTGTATACTTTTGCATGTTAATTGTGTTTTTATGAAGATGCAAAAGAGTCACTTCAATCCAACTATAGACTTGTAGCTGCTCCCTATGCACCCGTTAAGTTGTTATATATTATTCTTAATCACGGTCAACAAGGTCTCATTGATCAAACCACAATTTTTTGACTACGTCTCTCCATAGTGACTAATTTTTCTTTGTATGTATTATTTTAATAATATATTTATTTTGTTGTGTATTGAAATAATGCAATTATTGTTTTCGACCATCGTGACGCATTGGGGGTAACCAGGTTACGATGGTCTTAATTTAATTTAAATAAATAAATTTGTTTTCTGTGCAAAATCTCAGATCTATGTCGTGTTCACCAATTTTGTAAAGGCATTCGATAAAGCTTATCACAAGCCTCAAAAGTGCTGCAAAGGTATATCTTAAGGAATTTGCTGCTTATTCTGCTCTTAAACGATGTTAAAGCAGTTTCAGGTTTGTTGACTTTGTAGTCAAAACAGACCTCGGAAAAGCTGATAAGATTATTTTATAAGCATAAATGTAGATTCCACTATCACGTGGTAGAGTTAAAATGACAGGTAATTAATAAAATACTGGACGACCCGCTGACGTGTCTCGTGTTATTCTGAGGCGTCTTTCACCGCGTCACTTGCCGAGTCTCTAGACGTCTTCTTTCGTCTTCTCTCTGTCTCTCGGTGACTATGTGTAGCATAATTTATATTACTGCTTCGAGAGAACTCTGTCGAATCGCGAATGAGGATGTTGGCAGGACAAATCCGCGGAATGTGTGTACCCTCCGAAAGTGAAACAGCCAGATGATCACTTCGGCGATCGTGAACAAAGGGAAAGAATAACAATAGTTTATCGCGAATCAATTCTAAACATAGAGTCCTTTTTTTAGTACTTATGCGCCTTTGGGTATAACTCATTGTCTCCTCGACGTAACGTCTATGCCATAAAGCATTTCGTGAACGGCGTTGACGATCCGTCGATGTTTCATACTGTGTTTTTATATTGTGCGCCCTCGGGTGTAATTCTTTTTCTTCTCGACGTAATGTTGATTCTGTGAAGTTTTTAGGAACGTCGTTGACAATCCGTTTATGTCCTCCACGCGAATCGCGATCGCGTACGTTATTCGAGCCTGTACAAGTCAGGATTACAATTCTTGCGCATTCTTCCCTAGCGCGTACCATCCAGCTCCTAAACGTGTTCACTAATCACAAATATGCGTCGCTCACGTTTTAAAACTTAACATTTGCCTACTTATTATTTTTTTAAATGTAATACTATTTGTATAAGTCGTCATGATCAATTGGTGTAACCTGTTAGGTCATGACGACTATAATTTAATATTAATAAATAATTCTTGCGAACTGATTATATTTTACTACTAGCCTCTCGTTCAATTATATCATCATGGTCGCATTCAAGAACTATTGTAGAAAGACGGAGAATTGTAAGGATTCTTTTTAATTTAAAGACATTCTTTGTTCATACCGAAACAGAAACTAAACTTTGTATGTTTTGCACCATAACAATAATATTTATCCAATACGATAAGTTTATAAAATCAGTAGTTTTGTCTTGGTAATCAAACGACACCAGTAGTTTTATGTAACATCATAGTCATGACAATCTCAAAATACGAGTATACACGCGTACATAAAATATAGATGTTTCTAAGCTAAGAATCTTTCATTAAATATATATTAATATATTTTCTTATTACAAGCGCTTGTTCATATTCATATTATAATACATTACACGCGTCGAGATATACACATAATAATATGTATTATAAAATATAACTTTATTCATACATGTGTACAATATGTTTTTAATGTTAATTTTATATTTGAGAAAAGTGTAGGATACATATATTCATCGGTTAAGGGAAAATCGCGCCAATATTTGGTTACATATTATAAAACATCATTCATATGTACATAATATATTTTTATGTTTTCAATATCACGAGATAGATGTAAATTAACGAAACAGTTAAAAAAAGTGTAATTCTTTGCTAATTCGACTTTAACTTTGTAATGTCGTTAACGCAGCTAACTTTTAAACCTGGTCGACCCGGTTAGCGTTAACTTTGTTGAATTTGTTATTTTCGGTGTTAATTCAAAATTATTATTTTGCAACAAAATTTAATAATTAAAATAAACTGGTAGTTATTTTGATTCTTCATTTACATTATTACCATTAAAGTATGTTTTTTATTTGATTTATTTAAAGCAGATTTTTAATATTTAATTTTAAAATTATTCTGTGAGATTTTGCGGCAAACTATCAATTAATGATTTACAGATAGATGAAGAATATTTTATCTACTACACTTTATTAAATCCGCAACTAATCCCGCTAAAATTGTTGTTGAAATTGTATGTTTTTTTTTATAGACAAAATATTTTTTTCTTAAATAGCTTTTCATAATTAAATTCACTGTACGTTTTTTTTTTATTAATCATTAGATGTCTAGTCATTTTTGTTTATTTAGGTAAGTATTCACTTTATATTTTTTCTGAAAGACACAGCTAATGTGAGTCATTATATCCGAGTTTCTTTCGTAGAAATATTATTATTTTTGCTCATTGTTTGTCATGAAACGAGTAGCCTTTTGCTTGCATAAATTTCTTCAGCCAGCTTTGAAAAAGTATTTTTGTGGTTTCTAGACGATTCACCTATTTGATTCGTTTTATTTCATATTCAGATTACCTTGATAAGGTTATCTTCAATTTATATAAATACAAATACCCAATAAAAATGATGAAAAACTAAAAGAGATTAACCCTCCGGTTGCGAAAGAGAAATGAAAAAAGCGATGCCCGGCTGGCGAGCGCACGTTGTTTGCCCAACACCCGCGTAAAATATCACTGCTATTTTTATTTGCATTAACATTTTCATCTGCTTCCGCCGTTGCGAAAAACCTGTTTTCGCTAAATGTTTACGCTGTGAATAAACATTACAGGAATCGCGTTGAACAAACAGAAACAGAGAAGCAAACTCAAACGGTGAGAGCTCCACTGTACGTACTGCACACGGCCAACCCTGCGGTGCTCGCGTTTGATACGTGTGTGTACTAGTATTCAAAAACGAAAATGCTATATACAAAATCTTTAAAAAAAAGAAACTTGGTACGTAGTATTTGCGCTTTAACAGCAAACACCAATTTTAGTTCATCAGTCTTTAAATTTTGAGGTAAAAAATATCAGCAATTTCATCGTTTCAATGTTTGTGTAGTACAAAAAATGTTCTGTTAATTTTTTATCCAACGGGTTATCTTTTAATGTACCGCTTTATAAACAACGCGTTACCATAAGGCCGTTATTTCACTGGTCGGTTCTGTATTAATTTATTTATTAAAATTAAGACAACAAGCGGTTTTTGATTTTATCCGCATGTGTTACTAGAACTAAAATTAGAAAATACTAATATAAGATTTAATTTGCAGAATAAATTATTATAGATTTGCCGATCTTTTTTAGTCTGTTCACTCTAACTATGAGAGCAGACAATTTCTATTATAAAATAATACGTATAAACGCTTTCCCAAGTGATTCGAGTAAAGTATTTGTTTATATTTGTAGTGGGATTTTACTTTATTAAAACTAAAAACACAATTGTGTATTATTTTTTAAGTCTTTGTGTATTACAACGTAGGTAGTCACCTCCCCCCTCCGACGTACCGCTGTATCATTGTTATGTTATTTATAACATTCATTGCCATAACTAATAGCTGACAAAAAATAATAAAGAAAAAAAAAACACTTGGTCATTGCCGAAATTCCATAAATCTCTTATATTTTTATTTAATATTGTGCAGCTGATGATTTTATATTAAATTAAATTTTAATTTTGCCTCAAATAATTTATTGTGATATTTTTTGAGTATCAGAGTCGTGGTCTTTTCGACTAAATGCTCAAAAAAATATTTTGTTAATAAAAAAAATAATTTAATACTTTACAACATAATGTGAACCTGTTTTTGGATTCTTTATAACTTCACGAATATATTAGGGGTACCCAAAAGAAAGTTTTTATTTCACAATATTATTCTACAAAATAATCTCTTCTTTGAATACTAGACTATGAATATTCTGTATTATCTGTTAACTTCTGAATCGACATCTATGTATTGGCTTTAATTTCTGCAGCTATGCGGTCATAATCGATGATTTTTGATGTCCCACTGGCTTTCAAACAAAAATTTTCAGATTTAAATCTTTTGAACAATTTTTTTAAATTAACGAACCAGTAAAACTTAACCATAGATGGAACAAATGTTTTGGTTGCCGATTTTTTTTGTGAAATTCATACAGCATACAAGTATGTAAAAACACCTTACTTGGAACGAGATCTTCCATTGAAATTTGGGATATTTTTGTTGTTGATATGTTCGTAACGCACTCTCCATATGTTAATTCAAACACTAACGAAAGAAAGACACGCGACTTGAACGACAAATAAATCACAACTGACCGTCAAAGTTATTCCACATAAAAACGACTTTCTTATAATATTTGAATATTTTTTTGTTTACTATTTGATATTCGAATATTTGGACATATTCTACTTATAACCTGTGGGGGTTCTTGAAACTCGCGCACTAAATCACCGTAACCACGGTAATGATATGGATAAACGTGACAAAAGACTAACTGAACGGACCACCAAAATAGCCCTTGTTATGACCAAGGGAAAAAAGGGTATCAAATAAATAACACGTCTTTATTGCCCTCCGATGCAAAGAAAATATATTTATTTGTTGCGTAACAATTGTGTAAATAACGCACCATCGCGAAAAAAGCATCGTTTAAATTTAGCCCGTATCACAATTCGACCTTCAAATATGTCTATCAAGCAAATGTAATTTTTTAGAGACATATTTGGACATATTTCGTTGATCAAATAAACTAGTACAATAATTGGCTGAATGGTTGTTGTATGGTTATGATTCGCCAGAGAGCTTTTCATACATATGATAATAATGGCCGGTCTCCAAGGGACGATGGACAGACGGTCTGAGACAATGGACAGCCAGAGAGTGACAGAAGAACGGAGACTCAGCCAGTGAGAAACAGACATCGAGATAGGTAGAAAGAGGTACGTGGTACACACATCGACTACGAGACCTAAGAGGACCATCCACTGGACATCATCCTTCCGCCAGCTTCTCCATCAGCGATCGGAGAAAAACAATACTTGCCCACAAAATTTGTTGCAATGTATGTGTAATACGAAAATAAATAATTAGCAGTTTCCGGCGTCTTTCTGGCTGCAAAGTCACACCCATCAGAGCTAAAAATCTTGAAAACCCATTCCCGTTGCTAAAATATTTTTTTTATTTATAATATTGAAAAATAATTTTTATTTATCGTCTTGCTATTTATCTGTGTGATCTATATTATTGCTAGTTCGCTACCACAGAAGTTTTTCTAATTATTGGATAAAATAAATATGTAGCAGTAATATAAATATATAATTTAAATTATGTGTAAGGATTGTATTGTTTCTAAAACATTTATTTCCACTAACCATATTAATAAATTCAGGTTAAAATGTGAGGGGAAATTAGTAGTTCTAATTTGTAATTAAATAATCAAATGTCTAGGCTTAAGTTGAATAAAATAACATAAACATCGCTCTTTTTGGATTTTTTAAATTTTTTATAATAAAATTACAAATAGTTATTATATAAAAATAAGCAAATGTTTCAACGAATAAGTAAGTTTCAAAATTTCATTGTAAAGAATTTATCTATTTTACGACCTAGCTCTTCATCTTCGCTATTCATCCACAAGATTAGACAAAGCCTGGAAAACTTTTGGTGATCAATCAAAATTATAATTAATTTAAATAATTATTGAAAACTCGGTGGGTTCGTCTGAAATTCGAACCCACGACCTCGAATTCTTAACTAATAGCATTCATCAATGCTCCATCGAGTTGGTTGTAACATGCTACTTGTTTACTTCCATTCTTAGAAAAATGTATTGTAACACAAAATACGCACCTCTAGGCATTGTAACTTAATCGAATTTTCATCGTTTCAATTATTTATTATAAGGCGCGTGGTATTTGATTTGTTTCTCGTTTCCTCTTTACACTCGCTTATGTATATATTTTTTCATTTTACAGACGGTGTCGATTTCCATGCTGCTGAGATACTCGCATCATCAGATATTCGTGTTCATCGGTAAGTAGAAATCTCACTTTTCCCCAACCGAAATTATATATTTGGATCTGGAAGTGTGTATGTATGTGTGTATGTGCACGAGCTTGTGAAATTAAACCTTTGTGAATTTTATATACACACGTCTACGTAACGTTTTTTACCGTTCCGAGACGCGAGGCAATATCGAATACCGAGAAAATGTGTATGCGATATCATAACGCGAGTACGATTTATATCGCTTTATTTTCAACAGTATTATTATTTTTAACAATATTTAATTGCGTAATAACTATTTAGCATGTTTATTTGAGAATAAATATCACTCGCGCTTGATGATGTAATCGAATACATATTTAATAGCTGTTCATTTATAACTTCTGTAATAAAAATACCAATTTTCAATAAGTTTGTGTAATTACGCAGGAATAGGGAACTTTAATCGGACGTGTCAAGTTTTATTACCGGAATTGTTTAAGGTTATGTTTCAAACAAGGTGCTGTTGTAACGACAGTTAAGGGCCATTAGCTAATCAATTGAAACTAACGACGATCAGTAAAAATATACACTGTGCACACAATGAAAGCTGTTAGCATTATTGGAGATGTTTGCGAAGAAATGACAGATTGCCTTAATGTAATTTGCGGAAGGTGTGGCTCGACGTACCAATACAATGTGATATATTAGAATCCACTATTCCTTCAATTACAATGTTAACAGACACTTAAAGTAAGGATATAATTCATTGGATTTAACTCTGATAGGGGAGATTATTATGACTTGAATAGTAAGTCATCCTGTTTTTTTGCTTAACTAATTTACTGGTTACTATTACTGATGACACGTTACTTAAACGTTTACGTGTAGATAGCAATACTTTTATTAAAAACCCAGTTATGCTGCACATCTAAAATATAATACATGAGCACTATCCCACATACATTTTTCCAAATTCTCTTAGCTATCACTTAAAACCTTCTTGTATTTGACAACCTCGTTGAGAAGCTGGCTCATGCGAGAGGAGCGTTCTCAAGTGCTGACAGTAACTTTTAAAGTGCTTCATTGAGTAGAAGCTACGCTTCCTAGCAAAAATACTAAGATACATAATGAATAAGATCTGTAGTCCCTCTTGTAGAAGTTATTTATTTTTAAAACACCATGAATTCAGAAATTATTGAGAATGCTAGTGTTTATGGGCTCGTCTGCGCCAAATTTGTCAGCAGCGTAATAGAGCTACCAACCTTGGATTTAAGTTTTTTGTGGTAATCAACTTGCATTCGCAGAACTTATTATTCGTTCATTATATTAACAATTAAGTAAAAACGAGCGTGCTGCAACAGCTGCAACTAGTATCATCCATTTTTAAGAACTTTATTTCTATCCGCCAGCATATATAGATGTTTTGAATGCTTCACTCGTGAAGCATTCAAAACTATAAAATCAACTATGAAAGAATCATTCACCTATTAAGTCTATGCCTAATTCGTCCACTTTGTTGACGAGTTTGTAGTTAAATTTTCTGACGAATACGCACTTGTTAATCCGAGCGGCATTATTTTTACATAATCTTTGAATATCTGTAAGGGCATCTCTGCCTCACTCAGGCAAAACAGTTTTTTCTTGAAAGCTTTTGAATGACAATTGTTTTTTGTAGCGGCTTCGTTTGTGACTAATTTTTGTTTGTTGTTTGTATACAAATTATCGTTTTCGCATGGATAGCTTCGTTTTGGCTTTTTGTAATTAACGGTATTTTCATCCAGTTGTAGTAAGAATATATCTACATCTTTCTTTATCTTATATCTTTCATACATCTTTATTACAAATATTACAGATATTATATAAGTAAATCCAAATGATAAATCACAATATTTTCTAATTTTACGTTACCGAATGGATTTTAAGGTTGCTACTCTATCACTTAAGTCGCTATATTATGTTTCATTGTTCTTTTAATTTGTATTAATGTCAAAATTGTTTTGCGGATTCTCGGTACGCTTACTACAGTTTAAGAACCGCTTTTCTAGATAGTCGCGATTGCGTCCTTAATCTTCCGTGGCGGTCAGCATGTCAGCGCTAAAGATTTTTTTATACGAAATATCCAGATTTTTAACAACATTGTTAGACACAATGTTTTCGGCTATATTTAAGCTAAAACAATCTAAATTAAATTGTGCAATATCTTACAAAATATTTTGTGTGCTATTGTAATATTATTAGCTGTTTCATATGTATGTATGTGTTTTAAATGTTTGTATTAATATTATGCATAAAGGTCATCATGACACATTGAATAAACCTGCCTAGTAATGACGGTCAGATTTTTAATTATTAAATAATTGCAGCAGAATACTCAATAAATACCAACACGATCAAAAAAGTCAAACGTAAATTATTATATACGTAAATTTTATTTTAAATAATTATTATTATCTTTTCAATAAATCAATATGCGTTGAAATTCACAGTAATTTGTAAACATCCTTTTTTTTTTTATTAAAAAAGTTACAAACAAACAATAATATTGACTCAAAAATCTCAAACAAACGCGTGGACTTTCTTTTTATACATTCCAAAACCTATTTTGGGTTCGTTGATTTTTCCCGAAACAATTGCGCCTACGTCTCCATTAGGCGACAGGATCAGAGTCCCTTTTCACGTTTATCCACATTTACACGCGAGATTGAACAAGACCCAATTCTGACCCATCTGCACCGCCAAAAAGCTAAAAGCACTCACACCCCCGATATGATGCATTTCGAACGTTCGCCTAAATTGGAGTGCAATTTTTCCGAGAGCTTTTCTATAGCGACGTAGAGCGTAAACGGCATCGCGGCACCTGTCGACCACGTAACCGGAAACGTAACCGTTAAACGCTCGCATATCAAATGGAACATTCTCTGACCGAACACGGTTTTGATAGTATTATAAAAATATACATGTATTATATATAATAATGAAAAAACCTAGCGGCCAGAAATAGGCATAGGCACGTTCCCGGCATAATTTCCTCTTTATAATCTGAGCTAGAAATGGGCGGTGTATAGGAGAGAAAAACGTACTTTGAATTCATTAAAATAAAAAGCGAGTTCCTTGGCCCTTTGCCGCGAAGAACGAAGGGTGTGTTAGCGCTCTCGCGTTTCGCATCTGTAGGGGAAAATTAAACGAAAGCAGATATGCAAGTGTTCGCATCTAGACGAGAACGAATGTTATTATATGTATCTCTAATATTATAAAATGCTTATCATAATGTGGATCTATAAAATTAATTTAAAGCATAGTATTACTGTTGTAATGATACCACTATATGTTTTGTTTAACGAGTCACAGTCATACAAAAATAAAAATATTAAAATATAACGAAAAAATATTTTGAAATTAAATAGCCAAATTATATAATATAATGTAGATTTCCAAGAGTTGTAATGTAGGATATTGTATAGTCGTATTATTTATAGTTGATAAGAATTTAATATCATCTTTTCAAATGTAAGTTTTATTTTCCACATAACACTGGAGCGAAAAAAAAATACAAATTGAATAATACTTCACAAGGAGTTCCAAACCTAGGCCACAATTTTTTATCGTTGTTTTTGCAGTGCATTGTGGTGTAATATAATAATTTCGGCGGTGACAGTTCGTTTTTGATATATGCGTTCAAATGCACACCATGTGTACAATAAAACTTTATTCGAATGAAGGGATTGAAACCCTTTTTTTGCTATCGGTACTATTGTCTTTTACGTTTTGCTTTGACTCAGTTTAAAGGGCTATTTTTGAACGATTCAACAAGAGGGGTGTATGTGAAGCTCCTGCTTGACTACTTAACTCCGGCGACTTAATTTTGATTTAAAAATAGTTAATTACAATATTTATGAATACAGAGTAACTGGTTAATAACCATTTTCAATTATCTAGTTTTAAATTAATAACAGACAATTTACGAACATATAAAACTAATAATAAGTTAAAAAACATAAGGCTACTGTGATTTTCACTTATACATCTAAAGCAAGATGTATGTAGCTTATATTTTAAACTATGAATATTTTTGTCGTGAACAAATATTCCAGAGATTATTAGATTAATACAATCTTGCATAATTTTTTGTATAATGTTGGTAGTGCTATTTTTTCCAAAAAGCGGGTGTTGATGTTGATGCATTTTAATCGCCAAGATTCGAATATTTTGCTGCTCTTTGCGATTTTCAACTACTTGAATATTCGTTTATACTATCTCGAATTAAATTAGAATAAATCTTAGAATAAAATAATTTATATAATTGAAATTTCCCTCTCAATATATCTGAGTGACTAGTGCCAAAAATATGGGAAACATAGAGGTCGTTTTGCCAAGATGATTTTGTAGAGTTAGCCATTAGCAAAAATGGTTCATTATTTATCATTATGTATCTTGGAACATGTGCATCATATTTTCTTAAATTTCGCTACTGTATAAATACAAGATGAATTTATTAATTTTAAGACGTAGGGACGTCGTTTTGGACGTCGCACTTGCCTACCCTAAATTTTGCCATAAACGTGTGTCATTTGTTAAAATATGAGATGATGACACTTCTAAAAAAATCGCATTATTTTAATTATTACAGTAATTTTCATTGAAAAATTATTTGTAAAAAATCTAACGTTCAATTAAAACGTATTAAATTTTACTGAAAAAAATTTACAAGCCCGTACAATATTTCTAAATAATAATGCAATTATTTGGTCACGAGATTTCTCTTCCATTTTGTTGTGAATATAGTTGTTGCCCCGCTTTCGACTGGTTGATCTCTCTTTTTCTTTGTTTAAACGTAGTCGTTAAAGTGACTTCTAAATTGTAACAAAATGTATATCAGAATTTAAGGACGAGAATCGCATGGACCGTGGCAAAAATCGGAAAATGTGATACTTATCCAACTTCAGTTTCCGAACAATTTTAACACGTTGAGCGGTGGTTAACTGATCCATTATTGACAGCTGTCTGATTTACAGTGCTGCCAACATAGGATACTTGAATCGGATTAACCTGTATTATTGCGATATTTAATACCTGGCTTTCTTTGTAGCGATTTATTCAAAAGTATCATATTTTACACATTACACCTTCACATTAAAGAGTCATTTTCATTTAAACCCCCTTTTATATATTAACACATTATTAACAAATTCACTAAAAATGGCTCGAGTTGCTCGAAATCTATAAATAGTGATTTTTTGTAACGTCTTAAGTATAAAATATGGTTGTTTTTCTGATTACATATCACGTTGTATATGTTGGCTCTGTATTAAATGTTTAATATTAAAATTACACGCATGTAATTTACCTCACGTAGAAGTCTTACGCTTCGGCTGAACATTGACGAACCATAAAAATTGAAAATTTAACCCTTTGTTACAGAGCAAGCGCAAAATTACTCGCAGCAATGTGCTTTTAATAAGTGCGTTAATTACTCCCCGGCAAACGACACGTGTGACAGATTAACGAAAACTCGCTAGGAATTCTGCGCAATCCGCGAAGGGCGGAATAAATTTGGGCGAGCCACTTACTAGTTTTTAAAAAACAAAAAGTTGACACAGCGTAGGGGTTCTTTCGCGACTGTTGTTTTCGCGTGCGATTTCGGGTCGAGCGCATAGAGCTCGTTAGGCGCGGCTAATAATCGACCGCGTGGCTGGGCGCTTAACCGACGGACGACCCACCTGAAAACGTGACCCAACACCACCTGGCTGGCAATTAGTGTTTTGCGAATCTTCCGTCAGCTGCAATGCATTTAAAGGCAAACGAGCGCACTCGAAAGGTACTTTGTGCATACTTACTTTTAATAAGCGGTTCAAATTGCCAATTAAACTGTTGTACGTATTTAAGAGCGTGGAATGCTGATGAAACTTCTCGGAGAGCGTGTGCATTGCTACATAGAGCAGAAATAAACCAATTGAAGTTCGGTTATAATTCGCCATTTCTGCAGCTTAGTGAAAGATATTATTAATATAAAATATATGGGTATCGAAAGAAGCTGGTCTAGACGTATACTATTTACACTCGTACGTATAAGGGTTAGTCAAATGAACGCTTTTGACAGCAGTGTTGCATATACATTGTAACCTCGGATTGCTAGTAATTTGCAATACGAGAAAAAATTATAATCAATTTTGACTTGATGAACATGATGACAGTCGATTATTCTTTTTTACCATTGGAAAAAGAATTTTGCTCCCAAAGTTTTGTTGGTTATAGATAATGCTTGAGGATGACCTGCTGTAGGTATTCGACTCATTAAGATAAAGTTTCTTCCTCCCAACACCACTCTGTACTCAAGCCCATGGATCAGCAAGTCACTTTGAAATTCTAAAAGCTTTACACTAAATCACTATTTTAGCGATCTTTCGAAGTGACTACCGTGAGCTACCTCAAGATCATCTATAAAGCATGGGTGGTAGTATCAATAGAACTCTCAATTCTGCATCACCTGATAGATTCTTAAATATTGTATTTTTTCAATAGTTTGTACACTTTTTCACTTTAACCGTAGGCGAACAATCCCTCATGATTCGAATGTATTATGTGAAATAAAATATTATTGTATTTTCTTCATGATGTACACTAAATTATGTGTGGTTATTCTTACATCTTTCATGTTTGCTTTATAAACAGGTATATATAATAGTAGTTTGTAAATAAATATTATAGCTGTATTTGCGTTTAGGCATTGTAGTAAGTAGCTGAAAGCTTTAAACAAAACTTCACAACCGCTCTTTTGGAAAACGGGACATTTTGGTGTACCGAAGCTTTCCCTAGGGATAACGTGACAGAGTATCTAAAAATGGGATGGTTCCGTTCAAAACGAGACGAACGTTTACATTATATATGTATGTCTGTACCATATTTACTGAGCCGTTTTAACGTATTGTGCACAGAATGACGTGAACAATTAATTTGTAAACTGACGCTGATCTGATTGAGTCCTTGCGAATCCAATAATTTAAAATGTAAAATAATCGCTCTGTGACACTTCGACGTTATAAAATGTTTATTTAATTTTCATAATACAATTATTTGTTTCTACTGTTTTAACAATAATGCAGAGATTATTTTATTGCCTCGGGATATGCACTTTATTATAAAATACTTATATATATATATGTTGGTCAAACGCTGATAAATATAATAAGCTTTGCGGATACACTGGGTGAACTCAACAAATGCTGGTTTCCAGAAAACCATATTTAATTATTTTTTCACTCAGGCAAACTCAACAAACAATGCATTTTAGCTATTTTTGATCTGGGGTGTCTTTATTTTTTGTAATAAATGTTATTATTTTAAAGTGAGTGAAAATCAAAAATTAGAGCAAACCATACTTACCAAAAATAATGTAAAAACTGTATTGCCCAAAAATTTTATTGAAAGAAACTTTATGCATAAAATATTAATAGAAAAATACACATTTATTAATAAATAATTTGTTCTTTTAATATTATTATGGGATAATAAATGTGTTTTTTTTATAGTATTAATGAATATATTGTATGCCGAATCAAGAAAAGTTTTTTCGATTTTTTTGGTTCGCTACGAACGTCCCCACACAAATGGCGAAAAGCTCTTATTATTTTCGCGGTGTTGTTCGATTAAATTCTCCGGGAAAACTCGACTTGTATTGCATTCCGCCTAAGGTTCTCCACTCGCCGGAAATGGGCTTTGAAACCGATTCGGTACTTATCGATACTTTTTACAACTTATGCATTCTCTCCGCTCTCTCAAATGGGGTGCGAGAAACCGAAGGAAAAAAATTGCATTTACATTTTTTTCGCATACAAGGGTTTTTGAAAACTTTCAAGTCCGAAACAAAACTATATACGTTTCATAATTGTGCGAAACGACGTTTGTTATCAAGCGAGCTGAGCGAAGAACGGAAAAATACACATAATAATAACGCAAAAAGAACACGCAGAATACACATTCGAGAGCAATTAAAAATGTGTAAGGAAAATTTTTCAAAAGCTCTTTGGGCGATAATAATGCTGGCTCAAAGCTCGCGCAAAAGCAGACAGGGCCGAAGGGCGACGGGGGGCACTCAAACCATCCAAATATAAGGCCCGCGGCGATGTGCGAGGGCAAAGACAAAAACGGACATCGGATAAAGTCTTTGAAATTAACACCGCACGTC
Source organism: Plectrocnemia conspersa (assembly GCF_051122295.1). NCBI lineage: Eukaryota > Metazoa > Arthropoda > Insecta > Trichoptera > Polycentropodidae > Plectrocnemia > Plectrocnemia conspersa. Next base: position 11,523,933 of record NW_028277172.1, read on the forward strand.
CAGAAAGCGTGCGCCGGATAAAGCTGCAAAGCTGCTTTATCATTCATACCTCATGTAATAATTTATTTCCATGTAAAAATTTGTCACAGTGAGCCGATTCGTTTTTTCTCTCGTTTATTTTCAGAATTAATTCATTTTTGATACGCGCATGGGATTCAATCATGTATTCCAAATTTAGGTTTTAATCATTAAAACTCAATGCTTTTGAGTATCTATAAATATATTGCGGATAATAATATTTCATATTTGTATTTATTGTAGTGTTATAAAACAATAATTCATATAAAATAGTGATTCTTATTATCTATTGTTTCGAGGGCTCTCTTGAAATCCAGAAAACTGCTCCAATGATTTTATTTGTATCCTTAGCTAATTTTTAATAATTTTTGCCAGTAACAAATCAGTTATGTACTATAGCAGTAGTTTTTCCTTTAGCACAAATAAAATGAATCACTATTCAGAGTTTCATATACACAAGGATACTGCAGGCATACATCTAACGACATACGTTATTTTATTATATATTTTTTTCTAAGAAAAAGATTGTTGTTATTTATTTTTTTGTGTACAATTAAGATCATTTCTTACAATTTTCTTATGTTAGTTATACGTGTTGTTTTTTATTTCCTTGGGTGCGTTCGTAAGCTTCAGACGTCTCTGAAGTAGATTCGACTATTGATTCGGGACGTTGAGCTGGACCAGCTTCAGCGATCTTCGATAAAATTGGAGCGGCCGTCTCTTGGTTGAAGCTTCTAAAGTTCTGATGCTTTAAATTTCGAAATGGATGTTCGATTCTGGGTGTCAGAGAAGTAATCGTCGGTTACTTGTGTTCCATTGCCCTCTCCAAAGTAGATTTATTTTCTGGTTCTTTTGGTGAGACGGCCGTTTATAAAAGGGTGTTCACTAGATAGTTAATCGTTACAGCATGTTACGATCAAGTGTTTGTATAGCAATACCAAATTAACGTGTTATTCTTTCTCAAGACACTTGCAATGGATATTTTTAATCTTTCTGATTCATGGCGGATACTTTAACTTAATCTGAAAAATAGTGTATAAATGAAATAGTTTAGGTATCCGTATGCTGGTTTCCAAAACTGGTTTTGTCAATGCATAATATTTTGATTCTCACGCCTGTAAATTTTAATAAAAGCTGTTTGACCATTATTAGACATACCTTCATTGGGTGATTCAATCGCTGAACTTTACAAATACCTTTCTTATTTAGTAAATATGTACATAGTTCGAGTTTTTTACTTTTTTCTGAACTGGATTTGAATAAATATCTACATTTTACAATTGTAATTAATAAAATAATATTTTTTATTCAAGTAATAATGCCAGTTGCAACACTTTTATATTACGTTTATATACAATAATAAGCTACCAAATATTCAGTTCTTAAATTATCTTAACACAAGTAGATTACAACAACATAAATTGTTTCGAAAAATTATATTATAAAAACTTTGCTTATAGGTCTATATATAGTTCGAAAGAAGATGGAAATATATTTACTTTAAATAAAAATTTAAATAGGTTCTGCTTCGAAACTCACTTACGGGTTGAAAAATACTTTTCTACGTGTTTTTACCCTCGTGGTCGTCGTCGATGAAAGGTATTAATTTTAATACTTTTTGAAAAGTCTCTTAAGTGATTGGTGTCTCACTTTATTATTGATACGACGAATTTCGTGCCGTTCCTCAATATGCGGCCCTTAAACGCGGTCGCTTTGATTTCGCATTATTAAAAAAACGCCGGGCGAGTCACAGTTGTCTATCACGTGTATTTTTTTCTTTTTCACCCGAAGAAATCGTAGAAAACGCGACGGAAATTAAACTTTTTGCTACACACGTTGAGGGGCGTGGGCTGTTGTTTGATTTGATTCATCAGTTTCAATGGTGTGCGCGCGTGAAATTTAATTGATTTGTGGGTCTTCGCTGTACGTGTTATATAAACATTCAGTTTAGGTCACTCGAGAAACCAATTGTCCGTAGTTAATTGAGCACTTGTGTGACCTCTTCAATTCAATTTGCCGAGATGCCGTACTTTTACGGCTGTTTCTAAACTTTGATTGGTTTATACGCAAAACTTTTGATCAACCCTGTTATGTTGTTTTTCAAATATATTTTTTGGTTGTTGAGTTTTCAATGATTTTTATTTAATTTGTATGTTTTTACACCCCATTACGTGAACTTATTTCAAAGCAAATTTTTTTCTTGTCGGAAAAATGCGAAAGAAGCAATTTTATACGATTTCAAAGTACGCCTTCGGACAATTGGAGTGTTTTATTACTCTATATTTTTTTAGTGAAGTCGATCGAGCTAATGAATTATTCTGTTTAATTGATGCACTCCGGCAAATGAAAGTCTATGCTCTGTATTTTTTTTATTTATTTGTGCGGATTGTCCCTTTCGTGCTGTTACTGAAAGAGGCTGAGGGATGGATTGTCTGTCATCAAGGAGAGGAGTAATTTTTTTCCACTTAAACAAATAACACAGAGCCACGTTCGTGTTCTTAACGAGGGTGTCGTTTGCTGAATAAATTAAATGCACAGTCATATATACACAATACTTTTTTTTTTAAATAATTAACATTCTGATGTAATCTACTATGTCTAGCAATTATTGGTAAAACAATCAAATAGCTATAATTCTAAATACGTTTTCCGTTTTATTTAATAAGTTAATAAATAGCATGATAAACAAGTGTATAAGTTGCTGACTATTGACCCGAAAGACCCGAATCAAATCCCATATGAACCTTAGTGTTTTTCAATTTCTATCGCGTCTGGTGGTTTGTCTGAGTACTGTTTAACCAGCACGATAGATAAGTAATATATTATAAGTAAATAACTAATACATTGAAGACTTAGGTTCGAATCCCACATGAACAATAGTGTTTTATATCGTATTTATGATATCGAAATTAGTGATTATTATATAATTATAATTTCAATCGATCATCACAGATCATGTTTACTTAGATTTTTCTAATCTTATGGATGAATTTCATGATGTTTAATTAAAATAAAGTCGTACAAATTAGATATTAAAAATTCTCTAATAAGCTTCTTGTATTTAAAAAAACATAACTTTGCTTTTCAACCAGTCTTACTAATTTCAGTAGATGGTTAACGACAAACATATGTTTTCTTTCAATAATATTTTATAAATTATAAATCAATAATTTATCTTACCGCGTTTTCAAATCTACTTTTTTACACTAAGGGTGTGGAAAATGCATTATTTACAGAAATATTTAATTTTTAATGTTACGTATGCTTTTTTTTTAAATACTTACATTTCAATTTATAATCCACTTAAACTACTTTTAAAACACATCATTATTAATTATGTTTCAAGATAGTTTACTATGGACCTAGATACATTTGATGAACCTGAAAACAGGTTTCTTAATTCTGATGTTATAGTTTCGAGCTTTATCTCTTTTTAAACACCCAACGCTCGCAATTAATTTTTGTATTTTTTTCGCTAATATTTAATTTAGGAACCGTTGAAGCCAATTAATAATTTTGTTTGCATATGTATATGGTAAACGCTCATCAAGGGATGTTCTTTCAATCGAATATTTAATTTGTTTCTAATCTAATTAAAGTATTTACAAGTTATTCATAACTAATGTCTATTCATAACGTTATTGGCATAAACAGAAAAAAATGTCAGTGTATTCTAGCAGAAGTTTTTTATTACGCACATAAGAAACGAATCACTGAATGAAATTCACACTTGTCAACATTAGAAATTGACACATACTTCAAGCAAAATGTCGTCGTTTGCGAACCGAGTGAAAAATCGTTTTTATTTTTACTACCTTGTATATTTACTTTTCAAATATCCACCGTACATATATCTACATTAAAAGCATTTTTTTTATATATATATATATATATATATATATATATATATATATATATATATATATATATATATATATATATATATATATATATATATATATATATATATATATATATATATATATATTATACATATTTCTATATATATATATATAAATTATTTTAATCAACTAGTCTGAACTGTAGTGAACCTAAAAATAATATGATTATCGTTATTCATGTTTATGACACGTTAAATTAAAGAGTTCCAGTGCTTTTATTATACATAATATGGAATATATTTAATGTTCTAATTTTTTTTACGATCAAGTTATTGATCCATAAAATGAGGAAAATCCTATTTTTGATAATTGATCGACTTTATAATTATTTAATATTCACTAATTTCGATCTTATCAATACGATAGAAAACACTAAGGTTTATATGGGATTTAAACCTGTTATTTGATAATTATAACATATTTTATAATATGGCTTTAATTCGAGTCGTTATTTTTTAATATTCTAAGAATGAGAATTGCATTATTGTATCTTTGGTTGCGACCGGACTTTAAATTAATTTCGCTACAAAAGAGAATCAAAAATAAGTATCTCTTGGACGTTAAGAAGATTCACGGATTTTAGTACTTAATAATTAAATTAATCCTTTATAAAATATAATCTTCAAATTATATTTTATGTGAAATGGTCAATTTTTTTAGTGAGATAAAACCACCATGTCTTTTGTCAATGAATAGAAGCTGTGAAGTCGTCAAAAACTTTTAAAACACCACTCTGATTATTGAGTATTAGGAAATAATAAATTTAAATTTTTATAAAAGTGTTCTAACAGTACCCTTGCCCAATACAGAATTGATATTACTAGTGGCTAGAGTCTCCAATTCGAGTAATCGAGTACTCGATACTCGAGTATACTTGTCTATTTTTCAAGTACTTGATAATCGAGTATTTTGAAAATTACTCGGTTAATACTCGAAATTACAAAATTTTGAAATATTTCAGAAACAAAAATAACTTTAACTCGGTCCGGTAAAGGTTAACGTCTTGCTTTTATTTGGCGTTTATGCTCGAAGTCCCGAGCTAGAGCGGTTACTATCAGGTATAATTTTTTCATAGTTCCATAGTTGCATAGTTCCGGTCGTCGGCTATGTTAGTGGGTTTGACGGAGAAATTTCTTTTGTGTTTTCTGTTCGACAGTCCCGACTTATCTAATTTATGGCAATGAACAATATGAAATATCAACAAAATTTTTTTTAGGTTTTATGACTATGCAGTTGTAGCGTAAAGTGTTGTCTATTGTTTATACTGATCCCTCAGCTTAAAATATAAATCAAAACAATTGTGTGTTTTAAAGGCATTTAAAGTAAAGTCAGTTCTTTGTACCCAAATACATCTTCGAAGGATATAGATTTAAATTCTTCGCAATAATCAGAAGGAGTAGAATATTGTATATTGTTAAGAAAAAAAATCTATTCAAGAAGAATTACAAAATGCTATTTTGTCAATAGTCGAAGGAAATAAGAGAAAAGCAGAGAAGGGAATGAAAGAAGAGAACATAAAAAAAGAGTTCAAAAAATTTTATATCTATAAAAAGCGAACAGATATAAATTAGAAGCCTTATCCAACGCGTTAATGACAATAAGACCAACATCAACAGCAACGGAAAGGGTTTTTTCCATAACGGGAATAATAAAACCAAAAGTTAGCAATAATATTAAATTCGAATATGAATAATAGCTATTTTGGTACATTTGCTAAATATTCGAAAGTACTCGAGTACTCGAGTATTTTAAAATTTTAATATTCGATACTCGAGTAGTTGAAGGTTCGAGTAATTGGAGACTCTACTAGTGGCCTACCCGTATCGTATTTTATAATAATTTGAACTCGTACAGAAAAGGATAGAAAAATATTTTTTCAACACCATAATGAATAGTAAATAAAATAAAAACAATAAGGAACATGCTTCTTGAATAAAAAAAAAGTTTCACTACGAAAGTCGTGTTACAATCACGGTTTGTTTTCGACTGAGTAAAAATCGGCCATTTAATATGAAACAACTTGATGTATCATAATACAATTAAATAGCTCGCAATATTACCATGAGATGATAAAAAATTATTCTCACCTCATGGGTTTAAAACAATTATTGTAATATTATCTGAGCGTATTCCGCTACGACACCTTTTAAACTGACGCGTTAAGACAAACCTACTATTTATTGAATTTTTCTAAATTTAAATCTGAACGGCGCAGTTTGTTCCCTTTCTAATAATATAAATGTAAAATACTAAATTAAGATCACTATCTGTTTTGTTAATATTAAACGATTTAATTGTATCGTAATCTGAGAAAGTAACTTTTATAAATTCTTACCAGCCCAATTTAAATTTTAATCAATTAATATAAATTCCGACTATTAATATATTAAAATATCTATTATTAATTCTGGCCGTTTATATTCTGACCCATGTAATATTAATTCTGATCACAACCTTATAAAAATACTGCTCCCATCAATAGGAGCTATATTTTAATATTTTTTTTTTAAATACACATATATATAAGCTAAATATAAGGTTTGATTTTTTTTATTATTATTTTCTGTCAGTGACATCTGAGCACCCCTTTATGGGCGCCAACCTAATATTAATTACACACCCAATCATTAAACTCGATAATTACACACCCGCACGCGTATTCGTATAGTAATTAAAACTGTCGCGACAAGTTTGTTGAAAGGGTTGAAATTTGAAATTTCGCGTCTAGCTGACAGGTATAAGCACTCGCTAGTACACCGGTACCCACCTAGGGCCGGCTAATTAATTAAGCCCGAATGCCTCACTCGTTTTGTTTTGCCTCCAGTTGACTTAATCGGCTCAGCGATGGAAAATTCTTAAAGCACAATCGATACATAATAATACCTCGCCCCACCCCCACTCTTAGGTACCTTATTCTCGGGGAGCGTAGCAGATTCCCCGTTTTCCCGTTTCGTTAAGCGGAAAGTAATACCGTAGTGACGCGAATCTAACCGGCTTGTTTACAGCTTTAAATACTGTGTAATACAAGGCAAACGGTGTCTGGTGGCTCACTATGCCATTTTAACCCTCGCCTGCGCGCTGCTGTCACGTAGAATATAGTGGGCACGTATTAATTTCTACGTCGCGGTGGTTGGTGGCTTTCGAGAAAGTAAAAATTTCAATAGTTTTCAGCTTTATTATTGAGCATATTTTTACTGTGGTGTACCAAGAAAATGATATCTCGAAACATCAGCCTTATTAGAGGACTAAAGAAAACGAAAGCTTAACATAATGCAGATTATTTCAAAAGTCATTCAAATTGCTCGATAGCTTATTGAAAAATGTAGCTGGTATCGAACATCACTTTAATAGATTACATACCACCTGAATTGAATTACATTCTACTCTTGTATTGGTAATAAGAAACAGTCTTATTTCCTTAGTATGGATCTATTTTGGCGAGACTTATAGTACTAAATATTTTTTCAGTCGTTTTACAGTCCTATTTTGTTTCCATTATTTTTACATTATTATACTGGGTTTAAATTATTCTTCCCTGCGGCAGATATAATTAAGTAAACTAAAATTGAGATTTGTGTCGTCTACGAATACAGATACATTTCCATAATTATACCTTATTGTTATTCAGAAAAACAAGATCATTATAGGGCCCTATTTTGGATAACGATATTTTCCACATAATTTCTTCATTCAATAACATTCATCGGCCTGCATTTTTTGCCCAGTTATTTTTAATTGCCCTATCCGTACCCCCCTTCCCGGGGTGGATGATTTCGACCCCATTCCCCGCTCCTTAATTAGCATAACATATTCATTTGATATTTTGCTTGGGCGCCGTATTATTTCAGCGGGGCGTATTTGTATCCCGGCGCTTGTGTCCCGTGTTACATACGTATCCCCCGAGTGTAACGACGTATCGTATCGTTTGGAGCGTATTTTTCTTTCTCGGCTCTCTACGGAGATAATTAGATTCAAACATTCTCGTGTATAAATTACATTATCGTTGCGTATCAGCGCTTCTTAAAGGTAACTCTCGCGATTTCTCCAAAGGACGCGCGGAGAGTGCGTGATTGAAGACTGAAGCGGACGTACGAGATGCGGCAATTTAATACCTAGATTGGTTCAATGAAAATAATCACAATTTATGAAATATCTATTTATAGAAGCTCACTGAATTTAATGATAATTGTTCGGCTAGTTTTGGTCAAAATATGCGGCCAAAACAAAACATAAACCGAAACTTTATCTGGTACTATGTGAGCTTACAGTAGAATGAAAAGTTGATAATTGCCAACAGTTGTTTTTTTTTATTTATTCATAGTCACAATGACATTTTATCATTTGCCGTTTGTAACAAAAATAGAAATGTCCACAAAAAGTAAAAAAATGAAGAAAATATAAAATCGTATATAGTAGATGATACAGAGATTCATGCCTTAATGGTCTTATCAACCAGTATTTGAATTTGAATATCGGTATCGAAAATCAAGTACTGCACTTTTCTTGTTATGCGATCAGTTCTCCGCGAACTACAGATTCCGTGTAATTCAAATCGCTCTCGTGTAGTCGATTACAGCACAAGTAGTCGATTAATAGACGCTCTTTTGTGCTTCTGGCGACGCTAATTTACATAGCGTCGCTTTCATCGCCGCGGGATGCGAAAAAATAATTGTACCTATTTAATTAGTGAGTTAGCTGTTTCGCTGTTTACGTTCGAAAAATCACGTAACTCAAGGTTTGTTTTCTATGTCGTTATGTCGCTACACGCCAATTAACATTAATGATTGGTTCGAAAACGTCTTAACACCTACGAAAAACGTACTGTGACATTATCTCGCTTATCTGCTCTCGGTACGCTCGAGTTGACTCAATAACAAAATTATCACAAGAGCAGAGATTAGTGTTACATAAATATCTTACCAGTTACCTATAATGTTTTCTTTATTCTGTCACAATAAGTCGTGTCTGTTCACTAACCGTATAAAACAATATCCGCATCTATCTATATCTATAATCATATTGTTATTGAGTATTTTGTGTTATAACTAATATCGCAAACAAACAGATATCCCACTCTCCCGATACCCCCAAAGTAGCCAATTTTATTTTAATATGTATTTAGGTCGCACAGTGAGAGTAATATGATTATAAATTAGGCATCGTAGCTAGAATTTTTAATATTTTCCTTTTATCGGAGATTTAGTACTAGCGATCCATACATGGCGTTTTCTGGAAATAACAATACATTAATTGAAAAAAATGTTACTTGATGATAGGCTCGCGTACTTGACCTAAAATCAATGTACAACTGATATTTGGAAAAGTAGAAATCGAAAAAACAGTACAAAGAAAATTATAAAAGATAAACTTAATTATAGATGATGAAAAAATATTTATAAGTATATAAATATAAATATAAAACACCAAAATAACTTAATTATTTTGTATTTTAAATAAAAAATATACGTTAAATTATAGTATCATTAATAATACGATTTTTATTGTATTGTATGATATATTTTAGTGTTTCCAGTTTTAACCCTTTGCACTCGTATTTTTTTTTTGGTTGGGGTAGCGCCAGCTCGTATTTAATTTCGAGACTTTTTTTATGTTCAATTTTTGGAAGTAAAAATGAAATAAAACATGTTTTGATTAATCTTTTTACAAATTAAAATTAATACAGCGAAAGATTGATAGTTTGTCAGTATTTTAGTTAAAAAAAATTAATTAAATATTTAAAATATATTATAATTTAAATACTTTAATCGGAAAATAACTTTTTTTATTGTACTTTTTTAAATAATTTGTAAAACGTTAACCATGAAACTTAGAAAAGAATAATTTATTAAAATGTGTTCAAGAAGAATTGTACTTACTATTCACAAAAAATAAATGACATAGTATTAGGTATACATAGTATTGGAAGGTAAATGTAATGATGTTTTTAGATGATTTTTCGTCCATCGCATTCAAATGCGCGGTAAAACAAATAAATGAATTATTTAAAAAAACAGCTGAGTGATGTAGCGGCAGGGGTTTATAACCATTAAGAAATTTGTAAATAGCTAGATGTCATATGAATTCTGAATAATTAAAATATTGGACTGTTTGTATTTTTTTTGCACCTATCGTTTATTATCTTGCGCAATGCGCTTATTATCTTGCGCATCGCGCTCGTTCTATAGCGTTTAGCGCTCATAACATCGATCAACAATTTGCGTTCATACAAAAAAATAATGGTTACAATAAAATTTAATCAAGATTAAAATTACAAAGAGCACAAGTTTTTTACTTGTTGTTTTTTTTTTCTTAGTAAAACCTTAGTTTTTAGTTTTTTTAATTGTTGTTTTTTCTTGGTAAATAGTTAATATATTCCCATTAACAAGTTTTAGACTTTTTAGAAAATCAGATTACAATAAACGTATTATAAAAAATAAAAAAATATACTGTTATGTAAAAAATAAAACATATATCAACATATAATAACGTTTAAAAACACATTTAATACGAAAAATTGTTATGCACCTTACAATAAATAAAACACAAACAATATGCACATCAGCACATATGTTTTAAGCAAAAGGATACATTTTGACGATATAAGCAATGATTTTTAAAAGCAAAATTCAACACTTTTGACGCTAAGTTGCCGATAATGAGATTCCAAATAAAGTAAAGCAAAGTTCCATATATAAAGGAGAATCTAGATTAGGAAATATGGTTCTATGACACTAACCGCCTGGAAATATACCCCTTGGACAATAACCCCCCGTCAAAACCCCCCTGGACATTTACCCCCCGTGCAAATAACCCCCTGACAATTAACCCACCATGCAAATAATCCCCCTGACAATTAACCCCCGCCACGTATAAAGATAATACAGATATTACTTAACACGTCTCGTGACGCTCTATTATACTTAATAAAACATATACTGACGCCATTACCAAAGTTTAGCTGTATTATACATACATATGTATCTAGCCTAATAATATTTTTTATTTTTTTTTTAATACTCTTTATAACAATTTTGCTCGCACCGGTCACCGGTACAAAATATACAATACGTATATTTTCTTCGTAAATGTGTTAGTTTTATTGATATTTTAAAAAATCTGTATTTTGCGGAATGAAATAAATTAGTATTGATACTGATTATTCGTATTAAACATTATTTTATTAAAATAATGACCATTTATTATAAATAATAACAACTTATATAAAATACTTATCTCTATACGTGGCGGGGGTTAATCGTCAGGGGGGTTATTTACACGTGGCGTTAATTTTCAGGGGGCTATTTGTCAGGGGGTTATTTGCACAGGGGATTATTTGTACAGGGGGTTAATGTCCAGGGGAGTTTTGATGGGAGATATATCTATCCAGGGGGTATTTGTCCTGCGCTTACATGCACTTAGGATAGGAATATTTAAAATACGAAAAAGAAGGCCAAATTAAATTAAATATTTTTTAATATATTCACTGTCTATGGCAGAGGTCAGAAAATTACGGCCAAATCCAGCCCTCTGCTTATTTTAATCCGGGCTGCAAGTAATTGTTAGATTTGACATATAAAAAAATCAAAGTATGTGCTATAATAGAGCGGCCAACCGTCGAGTTAAGGAGCTAGCTAGGTATCACCTTATAAGGTGCTCCTATTGCTTTGTATTTCACCGTGACGTTATGCACTTTAAATTTGACAGCATCTTCAGTACCCACGTAACGCCTTTTGCAATACATTTGAATATTTGAGAGAAATGATAAAGCTCATTTTAATTTTGCTTCCTGGCCCGCTGAGCTTAAAATATTTACAATCTGGTCCTTCACAAAAAAGGTTTGCCGACCCCTGGTCTATGGTGTTACACGAGCAAAATAACCTTGTCTATATTCTTCAGTCATATGTTTTACAGAGAGACATTCAAAACGCGTCATGGCGATTTTACAACTTTATATTTAGATTGTCTTGTATAACCGGAATGTCGTAGTCCTTAAGGCGTTGAACTGATATCCTAGAGACTATCGGTTCAGGTCCCGCAGCAAACTAAACATTTTAATATTAAGAATGCGCTATTATTAAAATTAAGCCCTAACTGCTAAGCGACATCTATTGATTGTAAGCTGTAATTATAGTTAACAATATATAATAGATATCACTAATTTACAAACTGTGTTTTAAATCTTATCCAATTAAACGTGTAAGTGTTGATTATGTTGTGCATAAACGACTTTTACCAATAGTTTTTCAATGACGCATATTTGAGTCATCCACCTTTAGAGTGTTAAATATGGATAAATTTATATAAGTGTAATACAATCCTAAAACTCACTGAAAAAAATATGTTTTACAAGACTTTTAACCCTTTCACCGCGGATGACTTCTATAGGTGTCATCAAGAAAATCGCCAGTACTCATTAGACATTTAAAGGTGCCGTAAGCATTTGAGCCTAATAAAATGGCTTTTTAGTATAATTTAAGGCTGTAAATCAATTATTTTAACCATAATATTTTTTAAATATATGGCATGAATAGGTGCCCCCACATATTAAAAAATTTCGAAATGGCGCTCAAAAATATCAGCTGTGGTGATAATATAAATGCAATTGGGGCCAAGCCCCACCCAATTTTTTCGTACATAAAAAAAAATAGGTGGGGCTGGTAAAGTTTTATTATATTTTGTGAAAATGATTAAATTTTATATTTAGACAAATATTCTACAAGTTTTTCGTATGTATTTGCCCATTTGAGGCAGAAATGATAAATATTACATTGTTTTTTTGTGGGGATCTGTTTTGGATTGGCAGGCGTTTTTACACCTAGAGCGAACCAGCGTAGTTTGGCCTCGTGGCTTTATTTTTGAATTTTTAAGTTTTGAATTTATTAAAACAGTTCTTAAAAATAGAAATAAATTGATCATAAAAAATTATTACATTAAAAGATTATCCTAAAACTTAAAACTTTAAATACTTGTACCAGATTTAAAATTGGTAAAAATAGTATTAGCATAAACGCATTCTATTACTGTCACAGTAATAATATCACGGTTAATATCGAATTCATCGTCACGTCCTTAAAAATTCAATATTATATCGTCATTCGTAATTATATGGATAATTTTTAAAAGAAAATCAATATATGTATTTATAAATAATTAAAACACAGATTACTAATTCTGTTTTACATAATTTAGCTATTTACTAGCTCGAAAATATATTAAATGTGTCGAGATTAATATTATCGTTTGAGTTGAGTACCCAGGTCGATAGTTGTCAATCGCTCATTTAATTAGTGCGAGGGAGTAAGCGAGCTCTGCTAGCATAACGGCATCTCGCTCTTTTTTCCGTCTTAAAAATTTTATTTTTATTTCATAACAGACACACAATATAAAGTAATAATAATGCACAATTAGAGCATATGCTCCCGTTGCATCCCATATCATAAAAATATAGATGCCCTTAGAAGGAAAAAATCAGTTTTAAAGCAATAATTGACAACCTAAATCTGTCAAGTCTAGCGCGATGCCGTCCTAACAGCGCGCGTTTTGACCATGTTCCGATGAAAAATTTTACAATAAACTTACACTTGTAAATTAAGGATTATTGAGTTATTTGCATAAGTTAAAAATTCAATATTACTGAAATGTGTTTAACAGAAGTCTTTTTACTATTAATAAATTTAAATTTTCAAAATTTGCTTGAACACAAAGCCAATAAATGCATTCAAAGTTTTGTCGACATATTGTCGACGTTCGAGTACAACGCTTGAAATACGATGTCGACACATAGTCGACTTACGAGCGCAAAGGGTTAATATAGGTGTATAGCATATTCAAAAAATGTATAAATAGGTATGCCAATACAAGATTGTGTCCCAAATTTTTTTATAATCAGGAAGTTAAATACTATAATATTATAAAAATATTAGGTCGTTAAATTAACACCTTTAATGAACTAATATAAAATACTCTTTATATATTGCATACAATCTAATACACGTTTCTATCAAGGGAAGGGGATGGGGGTGACTAAAGAAAAGTGGGAGCGTGCTTATAGCTTGAGCATAATCCTAAAGAGTACAAGATAAAGGGTGTATTATAGTATATAAATTTAATAAAAACATGAACAGCAAATGGACGCTAACTGTTACAATTAATTAGTATATTTCATTAAAATTGTATTTTAACTAGCAGTATAAATATAATTTCATTAATTATTTCAGTAAAATCATATACGAATACTTTTTCACTGGTAGATATATATTTCTACTTTTTACTGAAGGGCGCTATTGACATTTTATTTTCTCAATTTGATAGTTGTAAAACGTTTATTTGCTGTTCAAACCTAACCTAAACGTATTAACCTAATACAAATTATAAAATGTATTTTTTAAACAGGTTAGTTTTAGGTTTGAACAGAGAATGGACCTTTCGCAACTGATATATTGAATGTGTATTTTTCAATGAATATTTTTACTAGTACAAATATAATTTGTATTAGGGTAGTTGAAATTTATTTAACAATTTATTTATTATTTCACTGGTCAATATTAGTGAAACTATTTTTTCTCTGCGCGAAAGATTCGATACAAGCACTTCGAAATATTTCGACCTTACTAGGTATATTTTACCCACCGTTTTATATACGTTTTACATCTGTTAAATGATGGTTTAGAGCAGCAACTAATTTCACTTGCACTAATAAAATTATGTATCTACCGGTGAAAATGTATCTCGATATAATTTCAGAGAGATACATACAAAAGAGCATTGGATGTGCATGTATACATATATAACGCGTTTTTTACTGCAGTTTGGTAATCGTCCAAATTTGCATGCATCCGTCCGCTTGCTGGAGAGAGTTCTTCCGGAGAGAATCTTTAAGAGGAAAACTTTAAATTAAAATTCCACTTAAAAGTTGAAAACAAGACAAACAGACATACAGCCGCTAATGCCGAATTAATACGTCAAGTTTCAACGGATCCGCACAAGAGAGTCAACAATGGCGCTGGGGGAGCCCCGGCGCCGAAGAAAAAAAGAAGAAAAGAACTTTGCCGCACCACTCCTCAGCTCTATGTTATATTATATTTACACGGATATTGTAAATTAAGCGCGGAACGGCGATGAACTTTCAAAAGTGCAATTCAACATGATATAACAAAAAAATAATAGGATAAAACACGCCGACTATGATAAAAAAAATCAGTTATACGACAATAGTTTATTTTAAAGTAATTCAATAAGCAGTGTCTGAGATTTATAGTTTTGGGTAAAAAAAAAATTTTTTGGTTTATCAATTAATTTGGATAATCGATTTTAGACCAATATATATCGATTAGATTAAAATAAATGAAAATGAAATAATCTCTTCATTGACAGCAGCAGTATCTTCATATCCTAGCGATTTCCCTGCATCAACATAAACTGCTGCTCCTCAAACCATTTAAATAGATGATTTAAATTTGAGTGTTTATCATATCTTTATAACTATTATTGTGAATAAATGTAGCCAGAATGATTGCCAATGTCTGATAACGGATAATATTCTAACGTACTGCAGACATAAGCTTATTGGCATTATATCTTCTACTATGACATTAAAGATAACAGCGACTCTAGTGGACAGTTGTTTAGCTATATACAGACATAGGAATAAATTAAGAAAAAAAATTACTTTTAAATATTATGTTACGTATTACGATATAATTTTTTTATTATGTTATAATATTTATATACATACATATTAAGATTATTTTGGAATTTAAACGTACTGCTTACAGTCGATTTTGTGGCGGAGGAATTGTACGAGTAAGATATACAAATTATAAATTCTTCTTCGTATAAATAAAAATGTTTTTATATTACAATTTTCTTACGATAGAATTTTGATAAATAACCATATTTGGTATCACATGACTAACATTAATTAGTTTAAGGTTGCAGTTTCTAGAGTCGAAGTTGCATTAGCTCGAGTGAAAGGTGTCATGTTGCTTGCTGCCTCGCCTTCACGTTGTGCAAATATCTCTAGTAACTATAGAATGATGTATGACTGAGTATATTGCCATTTACTATATGTACATATATACACCCACATCTTGCATCAATACCGAGCAAAGAGCAATTTTATTAGTGGCTTCCAAGTTGTTTTAGTACCTGCTGCGCAAATCGACAGTTTCGTGTGCGCTTTTCCTTCCTCTTCTTCCTCTTTCGGGGGTAATGATTGATCGGCTGTTTTGTGTTACATTTGTTTTCTTAGGCCGCGGGTCGAACTCATTCGTCCATATTGGCCCCGCTTTTTCGCAAAAATGGACTTTACACGTGGGCGTGTGCGGACTTTATACGATACTATGTTTGCCGAATTACACTTCTGTCGAGTTTTAATTCTCTCTTCTGCATCGATTTTTTATTAGAATTCCAGAAATTATATATAAATATTAATAGAAAGTCGGAGATTCAAATGCTTAGATGTATACATTTTATTCAGATACTTATTTCCGATGCCATCTACGATGGATTAAAAAAATATAAAAGTAAAATTAAAATTAAAAAAAATTAGAAAATGAATTGGAATTTCTTGTCATCAAAAAAAATAGTGATTTATAATGTATGAGAATTTTTTATTATTCACATTTTAATAATAGTATATGTGCTGGAGAGTTTTTATATATGTGCATTAAAAAGAAAACAAACATTGAAAAGCATCGTTAACTTTAAATCATGTCATTTCCGGTGGTACCAAAGAAACTCTTTTTACTTTGTGTATCTTTCATGAACTTTAATAGCTTTCAGCGCTACAAAGTCAATACATACAAATTCATATGTCAATATATATAAATACATTCAATTTCTCTATATGAAAATGTATTCACATCGCATCTTTAGTACTACCGATTTGCAATGGTTTATGTAGTATCGGTGTTTTGTCATAAATCCGCTATACGTCTTTTGCAAAGATACGCAGTAATTTTACGCAGATTTTACTATTCAGAAAATACATATTTATTTACGATGTATTCGCAGCCTCCTTTATTTTTCATCTTCTGTCTTGACAGTCTTATGACAGAAATCGTTCGCCGATAGAGTCGTTTTGTACTCATTCGAGGGTAGCTAAAGACACTTCTTTACAACACAAATATTCCGGATGCATCTGTCGGAAACGCCGGATCATACGGCAGTTACGCGTGTCAGCGAGAGGGGACGGATTGACAATGTAATAAATAGCTTTCCTTTTCCATTCACCGCTTCTCGACTTTGAATCACGTTCCTTTTATCCTGCTTCGATTTGATGGTCTCCCAAAAAAACGTGAAAAACTCTTTTGTGTTCGCTTTAAAGTTTCAATTAAAAACGCTTCGATAATGATCGATTCTTTGGCAGCGTCAAGGAGGTGTGTATCTGGGAAACACCCTCGGAAATGAGCCTTTTGATGATGTTTCCCGTCACTTTTGCGTTCCCATTGAAAGCGACTCTACCGTGAAAAGCCGACTTTTCATATATTACACGGAACCGAGAATGTGCTACGTGAGTCTTGTGTAGTGTGGGGGTGCGAGGGGGAAAATTCGTCGCCTATGCCATCATCTCACCGTCAGATTTCACTTTTCAATTTGGAAGTAAAAGAAATACAGTTGCGATGTTTGCGCATTCAGAAAAAAGATAATTTGTATATTTAATATCTAATTATGGTAACGTATATGATAAAAAATCCTAGCTATTGTTATTTCTCACGAAATTTTTGTAAGGTATCCTGGGATGTGAGTTATAGAGAAAGCCCTTATTCACACTGCTGTTAGGAATTTAATACAATCCAGGGATTGTCGATGAACTATGTTTTTAGATTATACCTAATTACCAGCGCTTACGTACACAAGTATCATGCCAAATACAATTCTATATATTAAGTTTCTGATGCTGTCTATCTCTTGACGAATATTCGTCTTCAGTTGGGTTATTGTGGCTAATATTTAAACATGACTTTTGCGATAACTCAAAAATCAAAAGTTGTCAAATCGAAACTGCGGGAGGGGGGGGGGGATATGGTCACATTGAACGTATGAATGGTTGTATGTATGAAAGTGTAGCTTAAAGTCTAGGTTCAAAATTTTATCCTAGAGCAGCAGAACGCTTGCGAGTCGAAAATCCGGATCTTCTCGTACAGACTTGTCAACTTTCGCGACATTCTCTTCGTTTATCCTGCTCCGTGAACGCCCTGTTTTCTTCTTATTTAGCGTTGAATCGGTCTCCTCGAACTTTCAGAGCCATGATTTAATTTAATTAACACTCGGATATTAATTCACATTGTGTAATCGGTAGTGAGCGCGAAATAGGCGCCGAAAAATCGTTGTTTTTGAAAAACTGTTTTACGCAGAACGCGTTTTGCTCCCCTGTGAAGCGATCCATTGCGACTAAATTTCAAAGGAATAAACTCCCGCGTTCTGTCGCAGCTTATGGCCTACCCTATAATTTTTAACAGATTTTTGTGTTTTTTTTTACATTATTTATTATATAGCTGGTACAGTAATTTTTAGACAACACAATATATTTAGTTTCACTATGAATTATTAATTCATTTCATATATTTATAATAGACAACAGTGAATTGACTTAACGCTTTCTTCGGAGCTTGATGTTAAAAGCTTAGTTGGAATCTTTTTGTAGATAAGTTCAGAAATGGTGCGGGGAATTTCTTGAGCGATGCATAATTGGTGTTCTGGCGTGACAAATCTTCCAACGCGTACCTTGACGCTTGCACCATCTGTTGCAGTACAAACTGTGTATTATTTTTCGAAAAAAATACAGTGCTTTACCATGCGTTTCTTGAGTATCGGGATTTTAATTATTAGCTCCGGGATTTACAAATATCGTAAATAGTTTAAAAATATTTCAGAATTGGATTCCATTTTTGAGCCCAATCAAACTTCAAGTAAAATTCACTAAGAATCGTGGCAATTGCGGCGTCCGCAATTCGATATATACTTTTTTTTTCTCTACATAAATAATAACGCGAAACATATTAGATATAGTACTACTTTTATTTTTATCCTAGTATATATTTTTTACTGAAAAATAGTGACTGGTAATTAACTATAAGATGTAATATTTGAATTGTACCAAAAACAGTATTTAAAAATTTATGTGCGAAACATAAAATATTCACCCGGAAAAGCATCCCAATATGTCGGTAAATAAATCGACTAAATCGATATTAAGAAATGCCTGAAAAAAATGTATATATAATTGAACTTTGAATTGTACAATACGAGCAAAAGTTTAAAAAAATATACTTAAAAGATACCTCAAAGTCTTGTTAGCTATAAAAAATGCTTATGCTCATTCTCCAGATCTTGAGGACGATTAACTGGAGAAATTCAAGTTCATTAACATCAAGTCATATGGCCTAATTGCGTTGACGGGTTTGTTCATGAACGCGAGCCGCCAATTATCGATGATATTGTATCCTTGGGGAAGAACATTGGACTATAAGCGAATGAAGACGATATTCAAGAGTTGATGTAAGAACATAGCCAGAAGCTAACCACCAAAGTATTAATAGACTGCATCATATCTTGCACTTCAGCACGGGACTACAGAGGAGATCTCGTGTGAGGAGTAAGAAAAAGAGGCGGAAAAACCCTTCACTTTAAATGGGATTAACATTATCTGTAAAATATGAAAAACACCTCAAAATTTCGTGGGAAAGAATGAATCTATTCAATGACAATGCAATGTCAACTTTTGGCTAAATCCTTAAAAAAGAGAGGCAAAAGCAAGTGTAATTAGATAAGTTTTTAGCTAAAATTCCACGACAAGAAAAATATTTCATTAAGCTATCAGTGATAGACAGCAATGATTCCGATATGAATAATAATTAAATTAAATTTAAATAATAAAAAATATATACATAATAAAAATGTTCCACTGTGCTATGATAAGAAAATTGAGTTCTAATTTTGAATCGCTAATGTGTGATTCACCCACATGCCAAGGAAGAATATGTCGAATGTCCAAAATAAGCAGATAAATTTGCCAGAAGCTAATTTATTTTGCGCTCCTATGTTATTAGTATTACATAAGATTTTTTTTGCTTAATTTTATGATTTTTGAGAATGGTTCCAATGCCAAGCATTTTAGTGGAATTAAAAGCTTCATTGAGACATTGAATTTCTTATATAAACGAGGATGTATTTGAAGCAAATAAATAGTAAAAAAGTCGAAATCGTTCTACACGTTTCGCACTAAACACTCGCTTGGAGAAGTCGTTTTTCGGAAGCGAAGCTAGTTACTCATTTCCAGGCAGGCGCATACCGTAAAGTCTTCATTTGCACTTAAGGATCGTCACGGTTGCACATTTGAGCGCTTCCGCAAATTGCTCGGCGTCTGCGGACGGCGCCTTGCGGATTACGTAGGTGAAACACGGTAGTGTGGGGTGAGGTGGCGGCACTCAGAGTCACTCCTCGGAAAAGGAACTTGCAAACTGATCCTTTACAACTCGGCTTTGCTTCCTTCGTGCGCCGAGTTAACCCGAGCCTGCGGCCGCGCCCCTCAGGAGGTCCGCGGCCCCTAACTTTACAACAGACGTTTTGAGCTCGAACCGTTTCCGGACCAGCGGCTCGTTTATAACGATCCCGGATACGGATGCATCGCAGGATTCGAAGATTGGAAATAAATATGACCGACTGATTTGCGATCGGGATCGGGAATATTACTCTCGCAATAATGTATTGTGTGCGATGTATTTATTTGCGTTGTTCGGGTATTACGCGTGTAACGTAATAACGTAAGGGGTGAAGCGGTTGTGGGAGCGTATTGTGAAAATTCAATATTGATAGCGCGATTGTTCGCCTCGTTATCAGATAAGTATATTGTTGGTTCGAGTTCGTATTTTTCGAGGGGAAATGATATAATTATTTTTCTATGAAAAACATTATTTTTCTCTTTTTATTTTATATTATATTTAGCAAAAAATATTTGCAAAGAAAAAATACAATAGCAATAAACCAAAAATTATTTATTCCAGTGTGGGTTTTTTGAAGGATACCGCCCCCCCTCTCTCTCTCTCTCACACACACACACACACACACACACCATATAAAATAAACAACACAAATACAAAAATGTACATTATAACAAATACACAAGTTTTATATGCCAAGAAACTATACACGTATAGAATATTAAATATTGTTATTAACAAAATAGTCATTAATTTCATTCTATACTCATAATTTAGACTTCCGTCTGAATTAGTAAAAAGTCCAGAATCTGGGTCATACGAGCTTTTTTATTTAATTAATTGTCTTCCTTTAAAAAAATATGCGTAATACAAAATAAGTGCCTATGAGTTGCCATAAATGTTCACCTTAGGACTAGTCTCTAGCAGCTCAGTTTATGTAGTGGAAATTTTGAAATAAATAAATCAAGTGATAATTTGAGTACGTCTTATTAGAAAACTGGTATCATTGATATTTAGTTTTTAGCTTTTAAAGCAATATACGCATTGGCATTTTGTGCTTGTATTTAAACTTAATTTTCTGGTAATAAATTTTCTGGTATAAATCATTTTTATACCAGAAAATATTATAATTGTTGGTATTTAAAGGCTAATAAGATGTTTTTAAAATTAGTATAACATGTGTATTATGTATTATTTTTATAGCTTTGTTTGGAATGATTTATAATTTAGAAAAAATAATAATAATGGTGTTACTCCATACCAAACAGGCATATGTTAAAATAAGTCTAATTAATTTATTATAAAAAATAAAATTAGCGCACTTTTTCTATTAAATATCGGTCCAAGGGCCGCAATGACAGCAATCCATTGCGGCAAAATTTCAAAATATGTTTATTAAATTCAAGCTTGGAATCCAGGTGTTAGCCCGGGTATTTAACGCATGTTTTCCATTTTACGTCATTGCCCTCTTCATTTAGGAGAGGTGGTGGCAAAGTTTGTCTAATTTTGTGAAAATAATTGCCTATGTTTTAATTCGGTTGATTATAATTTTCCACCTTTCAAAATTTTTATTTAATATTTCAAAAGATTTTTGTGATCTATTCGCGGTTGGTTTAAGACTAAGCACTAGTTAAAATAGCTGTATCATTAGCGTACATAGATAAACGCGTATTATTTTTTTTTTGAATATCATTCGTGTGCAAGATTAAGAGGAACGGCCCGTGAAAACTTCCCCGAGGAACTCCAACTGGAATTTTACGCGGAATCAAGTGTTCATTGTTTATTGAAACAACATAGCTTCTACTTTTCAGGTATGAGTGTATTACGCATATCAGATAGTCGGGGGTTTTGTTTTAGTTTATGAATCAAACCGTCATGCTACACCGTGTCGAAAGCTTTTTCTATATCTAACATTAAAAGTCCCGTACTCTTTTTCATTTTAAAATTAGCACATATGTGCTCCTTTAAACTATTAAGATGTGTTGTCGAGTGATTTTCGCCGAAACTGTTCGTTAATAATTTTCTTCCCCAAATATTATTTTAAACAAATAAGGATTCTTTTTTCAAACATTTTACTAAATGATCGTAATAAACTAATGATGCGATAACTAATCAGATTTGTGGTATCCTTATCGGGTTAATTTTAGCGATTTTCCGAACGGTTAGGAAATACCCAAAAGATAGACAGGCGTTAAATATGTTTATTAAATAATAAACGAAAATTTCAGGATTTTTTTTTTATTTTTCAAGTTTTTAATAACATTTAAAATTTCCCGTGGGCTAATTTTGCGAACTAAATTCTTATATACCGCGGATGATTTTATTTTTATTATTGGTCTATTTACTTCGCTTTTAGTTTAAACTTTTTAGTAAGGTCGTACGATACAGAAAAAGTGTCTACTAGCATATTTACCTTATCTTAATTAAATTTTTGGACACACCCATGAAATGTGCTCACGCCTTTTAAAGCGAAATGACTAAATGACCATTTCGGCGATCGTTAATAAAGAGGTAGTATAACATTAGTATTTTGCGCATAGTAGAACGCATTGTCGATCTCGCATCCTTTTCACGCTAAGAGTGGTTTTTCCGGTACTCGTGAGTGCTTACGAACGTTCGACGTCTCAGGAGAGATCTAATAGGTAGTCAGTTAATAACGCAATTGCTTAGACCCAAGATTTCTCTTTAATTATTAAACCTTACATTCGACCCGAGTTGATTTTTCCTTTTCGTTTGCTCAAAATGTTCGTTAAAAGTACTTCTAAATTATAATGAATGTGTAGGTGGATGTAACCCTATCATATTTTAATTAGATGTAGGTTTTTTACTGTCTCATCCGAGTTTGGTATGAAAAATTGTTACCTATCAATAAATTAATAAAATAAAAATATAACTCATATTATGTATGCCTTTATGCACATATTTAATACTTATATGTTTATCCAAATAAGACATCAGATTCGTTACTGCCATATACATATGTATATAATTAACCTTTAATTTAAGATACTGTGATATCATACATTTTTGTGGTATTTTAAATGGAAAGGTATCGTTCTTCATAGTATGTACCTGTAACGCAAAATACAAATGTTAGATATAAGTTAAAAGTAGTTAAAGTAAAAGATTATTTGGTCAAAAAATAGTAGAAGGCTATCGATGTCACTTTTAAGTGTAGCTGTATTTTACCCAGTTAAACTAGTTAAGCATTGGGCGCAGTGATATTGTCTTAACTATTATATAAATAAAATGCCTTGCCACGTTTGAAAATTTCAATTTATATGCAAATTTGTTAGATAAAATAACGCTTTTATAATTACTTATACCCGCTAAAACTTTAAATAATGTTTACGTATAGTTTTATATTATTAACAGCAACATATTTAATACGTAAAATTTACAAATTTACAAATTATGTAATAATATTTACACTGTACAACAAACTTCACTTTTTTATCACAAACTAAATCTGGTACTCATTTTGCATTAATGAAATTAACCAACCCGTTTATTAGTAAAAAAAATATTCATATTTTAGTCTGGGTGATTAAATAAATAAAAAAATATAGGTATTCTAAGTATAAAGTAGAATCAATAATACTGCTGTGGGGAGTCCAATCAATTTCATCGTTAACGATTAGATCATTTTAAATATTATGAAAAGGAAATAGCAACTCGTTTTGATAAAAAAGCCATATAACAATAAGAGAATACTCAATACCACAATTGCAGATTTTCCAAAGCACTCACCTGCTAGCATATTAACCATTTGTAAGCACTAGAAAACGAACATTTTGTATGTAATATAGCGCGATAGACAATGCGTCCAACCTGAGTAAAAACCATTATTGTTATCTATCCTCTGCATTAAAGATCTTCAAAAATTTGACTCAATACAATCGGCCCACCAACATCAGCATCTGTGATTCGCCAACGCTGTTTCGAATCAAGAGTATAAAATACGTGACATTTTGTCCCATCGGCAGACGATCATCCGATTCGATACGCGTCAGAGACGATTCGAAACGAGAGACGATTAGAGACGGCACCTTATAAAAATCTAGAGAGACCCGCATTCACAAAAGAGACAACAGCGGATTGTCCAAAAGACATCACGACGACATCCCAGCTTTTCCATCAACACTACGGAATACAACTCGAAAGCATTCATTTGTGCTAAATTGTACTTGCTAAAAAATAGCAGTTACCAGCATTACTGATGTCTATTTTGGCTGTAAAGTCACACCCCTTCGGCCTCAAAATACGAAAGCAATATTATTAAAAATACATATACACAAATGAAAAACCATTTCCCAGATGCTCAATCGTCATTATGTACAAACGTGACAACCGCACGATATTTTCGATTGTATTATATGGGGTATGAGCGATGCGTTGCAGCGATGTCAACACAAGGGCGATATGATAGGTGAGAAGGGGGCAGGTGACAGGGTGGTCTTTAGGGGTGTGCGGCGCCCTTTGCAGAGCCGCGGGCGCCAGCCAATTAGCCGCCTTCCTGCAGCAAAACAAATTACTCTACCCCGGGATTCCGACCAATATCTTTCACTATTCAAACATGCCGCATTACGTATCATGAGTGAAGGTTTATTAAGACGCTGTTGTGGAGAGCAATCTGGCAAATTAGAGACTGGAAAATATGCCTTTTACCCATCAACATTATAGCTCCTAAATTGCACTAAGCTCTAGTATCTTTGAACTTGGTTTATATAGTTCTGATCACTATATTTGTGTATCAGAAATTAATATTAAACTGTTTTATTAAAAATGCCAAATTTAACTTGTCACTGTGTTTAAATGTTCTGATTTTTTAATTTAATTCATTTGAAATCATATTTTATGTTTATTTAATAAAAAACCCTAATGTAAAGTGTAGCACATATTGTAAATATATATGAATATACATATATCATATAGTAAATAAGTATTTCAATGTTTTGAAATTCATTTTATTTAATTCTGTTATATAGACGTTCATTAAAAAATATTGAACCAATTGCTTTTTGTAGTTTGTTTTCAATTTAAACGTATTTCAGTACTGCTACTAATGAATGCATCTTGTAGACACAACATCTAGAATTTCTCTAGATGTTATCTGATATTATTATTTTCTCCTTGTTTAAATAACTAATGTTATTATAAGGTAAAAAAAAACCATCTGAATTAATTATTGCAATTTAAAAACATGAATTTCATTACTCCATACATATGTACAATACATACATACATAAACGAGCATATATAAATACATACACGTATCACTGTGTATTTTTACTATTCATTTTTAACATTATACGGCTTCCTTTTAAATACGTCTGAAAGGCAGATGACAAATATGCGAATGGCACACCAAAGAATGAGATTTCAAACGTTGTACAGGATGGATCAAATATATCAATAAACTTATATGATTTTTATTATCACTAGGCATTTTATTCACAGGTATATTTATAATATTTATTAACAATTGATTGTATATGATTTTTTATAATTTATAGTCTTGTATAATTTTTATTATTAGTCAGTTATATTATTCCTATTTTTCTTATATATTTTTATAAGGACGTAACGTCTCAGATTAGTAACTCTGAGGTTGCGGGTTCGAGCCACGGCAGCGCCATCCGAATTTTTAATTATAAAAAATGCGCTATTATAAAAAAAACAGCCCAGCTGCAGTGACATATATTGGTTATAAATTATATCACACAATAATTTATATTTATTAATATAAATATCACCGATTCCCAGACTTTGTCTGATGGTTAATACTTACTTTTGTAGGTATTCATAATATCTGATTGCCTTGCTTAGTTGGTATAGAATCACCCTGCTGTAACGCATTGCAGCGGAAGATTTAATAAAATATAAAATAAATTTCAGTACATAGTTTTAAATGCTTCGCTCGTGACTTTGAAATATAAATATGCCCACGAAAGAAGCATTCATTTATCAAATTAATAAACTGTACAAGTGATTTATTTATTCTCAAATTCCAAATTGAAGTTACTTAAAGCAATAACGCGAATTGCAAGAAATCAAAAAACGTTTATAATTGCAGAGGTAGTTTAAAATTCTTTAGCAGCATATATTAGACCTACAAACATTAAGGGGTTGTTTGTATTATATTTCTAACGTATACTGTATATTGTGTATTTATATAAAAAAGTACGTAATAAAGAATAAATGGAAGCATTGTTAAAAAATCAAGTAATCACTTATTTTTATCATATGACAGATAATCGTATTATTATAAAGATACACAAAGGATGATAATATTGTTTGCCTATTGAATTATATATGTATATGGTCAACATTTTCTCTATTTTTATAAAACTTAGGTACACAATATTTTGTTTATATATTTACATTAGTATGAAATCATGTTTGGTTTTCGCAAAGTATAACAGTATATGTTTTCTTGAGAAATATACCCAAGTTTATAATATAAAACATATATTACTTCCACAGTTTTTTTATTTATGTTTGTGTCTCTATTTCTGTATCCGAAACGACGAGTCTATTGTATGCAAATTATATACCACCGACCGGGCTATCCGATGAATGCATACGAAATAATTTGTCTTGATTTCCTATGTTTTCGTCCACCCTGTACCCGACCGGCTCGTCGCAGGGGGTTTAGGGGTTGCGAATGGCGTCTTGAGGGGTTGCCAACTCAAAAGGCGCGCCCCGTCTATACAAAGTCTACGCTCGCGGTGAAAATTATACGAAATTAGTATACGCGCTCGGAAAAGGAAATGATACATATCCTTTTATCAGGTCGTTAATGCTATTCATCGACAATATTAGGTAATGATATCTAATTTACGTGTTTGCCGCGCCGTCGCCACAATACCGCAGTAATGGGCCTTTATTGGCCTCAGATGCCGAAGCAAACATCTATCGTGTTTTCTGTAGCGTTTCTGTACGTAAGTGGTATCTCTCTCGACGTTGTGTAATTTTCGTTAACGATTCCTATTCGAATGTGTAACGACTCGCTGCGGGGTCTCCAGACCCTACCCCCATTCTCTAAGTCTTAAAATGATATTTTATTTTATTTATTAGATGTCGCTTTTCAATCTTACTCTTATTTTAACTGCTATTAAGACCTCACGTAAACATCAAATCTCTTTTTCCAATATTTACTGATTTTAACTTAATTTTTTTGATATTGATAATGATATATTTTGTTAAGATTAGACCTCTTAAGATAATACATATGAGGCGTTGATAATATTAGGGTAACTCACATTAATGTTTCGAGATAATCAAGTTCAATGTACGTTTAGTGATTAAGATAAAGGGCTAACTAATCGCTTAAGTTTAGTAACTGCCAACCCCAAAGCCCAGTAGTGGAAGTATAGAAGATCGTGTATTACGCTCGTTACCGAGCGTTCCCACTGCGACGGCGCCGACACGATTCTATTGCTTTTGACGTGGATTTTTGCCTTCTGATAAGTGATAATTGTTTTTGCGCTCTCCTATTGACCAAAATTCGGTTTGAATATATATATTCAGTCCTATATTAGAAGTCAGGATAGCTATCATATTTTTAAAACAATGTAATATCGAAATGCAGACAAACTATGGAGCAATATGTGAGATACGATGTCTGTCTGTAGTTATTCTTCCGATTATTTTCCCCTGAGATATGAGCTAGCTTAGTTTGTATTTTGAACTATAATTAGTTTTAGAACTTTCATTAGGTTAGGGTTTGAACAATAAATTAACGTTTCGCAACTGTCAAATTGAATTTTATAGACATTTTAGAGCAGCATATTAGCACCTATCAGTTAAACTATATTTTCGCTAGTAGGAATATATATCTACTAGTGAAAATATATTTGGACTTTACAAGTGAAAATATAACTTTACCAAAAAATACACATTCACTGTAACATTTATACATAGGAT
Organism: Plectrocnemia conspersa; assembly: GCF_051122295.1. Lineage (NCBI taxonomy): Eukaryota > Metazoa > Arthropoda > Insecta > Trichoptera > Polycentropodidae > Plectrocnemia > Plectrocnemia conspersa. The sequence continues at coordinate 11,552,224 of NW_028277172.1, forward strand.
GTAAATAAATAATGATACGTATGTAAATATATACATATATTACTACATATAGAATATCATTTTACTAGCACCTGCCAGATAATTTATATTTTCACCAGTAAAATTATATATCTACTGGTAATATGGTTTTACTAAAATGACATATTTAAAAAAATATTTTCAACGTGAATATGGTGTCTTTTGTGCATTTCCAAAGATCAATAAATAATGATCCATTGAGAATCAGATCAAAAATGCGCTTAAGAGGAGCAGTGAGACTGACTTAGCAACCTTTTAAAGTTAAATCAGGAACCAAATCAAGTTAAAAATAATGTCCCGTTTTGATATTTTTTAAACCACATTCAATATCCGGGTCAATACTGAAGAACAAATACAAGTAGGAGAATGTGATTGAGCTGAAGGCTTGTCGCTTAATGTTATCAAATGTACACTAAAAATTATAATTAGTTAATAGAAAATCGTTGTATGTACACCACTCTTTATCATTTCTTAAAAACTATTTATAGAAAGGTGGTGTTAAATAATTCTCTGTGATGCTATGTACACTGTGGTTTAATTGTAAAGTACTTTTTGAACTTAGAAAACCAATAATTAATTGCCGTGGTTATCTTCTTTGGTCGATCTTTTTAATTATACATTTTTTTCCTGCCCACAACGATCGAACGAATGAATGACAGACAAGTTTGATACTGATCCAAAATTGAGAGCTTAATAAAAGTCATCGAGAGATTTGTGCATTTGACAAGCCTTCATACCCCGCGATAATTTGTCTATAGTTATTATATTAATTAAGGCGAATCCGGTACTATCGACCGTCGCTCCTCTCTTTGAACTGAGCAGAAGTTAATTATACGGTTAAAAAAAATTGAAGCCCTCTTATTTAAAAAGGCGACTCTTTCATTTCGTCGAAGATTATGCGACCCTTCTCCGCCCCTGCCTCCGAACCAAGTAGCGCGTCATTTTTTTTTTCACAAAATAAAAAGTAGACCAAGATTATGTTGTCAGATTTTGCCTCTCCTCCGACCTCTTATCTCCCCGTGATTTGCGAGACCCGGTTTTAATTAGTCGAGATTTCGCTTTTCAAATTGATGCGAAATTCGATATTGCGATGATGTTATTTGACGGAAAAAATATGAGGTGCCGAGTTTTAAATCCCTGCTCAACGCGGTGATTACGTTATCGAAAGCTGTCATTCGATGTAATTCCCAATTTTTAATTAAATGTTAAAATTCAAAATATATGTTACGTGTAAACTCTTAATTATTTTCCTCGTATTTTAATTTACTGTTTTTATCGTTTATGTAATATAAACAAATACATTGCGTAAATAAATTCACAATACGCCATGCTAATTGAAACCTGGAAACTCGCAAAAGTTAAAAAAAGCTTTTTCCTCATAGTATTCAACCCTTTGAATTGAATAGCAATGTATTGTTTAAGAATTTGTTTGTTTTTCCTCCTTGAGAATAAAATTTTATGTAACTGAGCGAATATTAACAACATGTTTATGTTGAATTTTTATATTTTATGGTTTACATAAATTATATAACATAATACATATATATAATAATTAATTTATATAATTTTTATTAAAAATATTTTATCATGTTATTAATTCATAACTGTTTTCTTTAACCTGATCCGAGAATCCGAATGAAAATTCTGTCAAGAAATCCGTGACTAGTAAGGCCGAACCCTATGAGATAATAGTATATTCATTTTGGCACAAGGCTTCTAAAAACAAACACCGGCGTTTAGTTACGTTGAAAGTTTAACCCAACCTCGCGGTTAACCCTTACCGCCCGGGCACCCGACCCTTTCTTATTTCTTCACAGTCCGCGATAAATGATTTAAACTGCGCCGTAAAGCGTGCAATAAAAACCCTTTAAACTCCCATCGGGGAACGAATTTCGTCGCCGCTTCACACACACTCGCATACAGGGTGTGTCGAAAGTGGCGAGACTGCGTTACGTAATACGTGTCGCCGTATATTACGAGACATATTGAAGTTAGGTACTTACTACACATCGGCTTTCTTATCCATCCAATAATTCAAAATGCAAAGCGTCTTCGGGCGGATTCTTCTCGACTACTCGACGTGTATCGAGACAAATATTTTCATAACGTAATCCCTGCGTCTTTCTCTTCTGTATCTGTATCTATATCTCCCGAGTTGGCAATATCTCGTATCGATGTGATTACACGGACGACTTAACATTTAATGTCGTATGTATTACAATATTGTGCATTCTAGTACGCTGAGGCAGGAGAGCTCGCAAACACTCAATAAAACCAGAATCGTATGTTGAAATTGTTTGTGGAATACGACGATTTATTTCAATTTTTGTAATATTGTTTCGATTCTTAATAAATAACTTTGTATGTTTGAGAAATAATATCGTTGTGTCGTTACTGTTTCATTTAAACTTCAATAATAAATAATTAATATATTTTTAAAGTAAAGACTTAGTCTAAAAATATTTTGCGATTGACTTATAAAAATATTAATTTACATTGCCATAAAAAGAAACAAGTATCTTATTCCTTGCATTTGAGATAGGAATGACATAGTCATATTAAAAAAATACTACCGAAACAAAGTTGCTGCGATTCATACATTGTATATGTAAAAATTAAATTATATAATTACAAATTAAACAAATAATTATACACTAATATTTTTTTTTATTTCGTTTTGACTAGCTTAGGTTAGGATAAATTTAATAAGTGTATATATATATACATATGCACATATGTACATATATATTTTATATGGATTCTCGAAAAATATAGTTTTAAATTCTCGGAAATATTAAACGTTGCTAAAGTACATTAACATCTAATATGACATTGAATTACATCTACTCTTACACGTTCGAGGCTAAGTAATTAATAAATATTAAGAGCTGCATAAGTAAAGCTTTATTTTAACTTAATATGAAAATGGATGAAAGCTATTTTTGATATTCTAAGAAAATATTAAAAGTTCTTATGCTATTGAATTACTAAGTGACAAAGATGCTACGATGAAGTCGGTTGAAATAATTATTAATAACTTTTTAATGAATAAGATACATAATTTAAATTCTACACTGTCAGCAAAAATGTTTTAAAAGCTATAAAAAAAAAATTAAATTAACAATATTGATAAAAAAATAATACATAATATCGCATTTTTTACTCAAAGTATTTGGTAATCCCAAAATAAATGTTTAATATTTTTTTTTAATTTAAGTTTTACCTGAGTACGTCTTTTGTAATATACATATGTGTTGGTGTATATTTAAACTCCATATTCTGATATTTAAAAAATGGCCTTAAAATTCTCAATTTTTTTATCAAGCAAACAATTTAAACAAAACTGCATTTTAAATGAATTTCTTAAAAAATGCTATTAACGGCCGCTAAAAACATTTGTAAAGTAAAAGGTGATTCATATTCGAACGGGAAATTACAATATCAATGATAATCTTGGATGTGGAAGACGTTCAAAATATTACTGATGAAAAACAAACAATTACAGAAAATATTTGGGCAAATGTATAAAAAATAATTCAAAATAAATATTTTTGAGAAAAACATTTATTTTTTGTTTGTATATATATATTAATAAACAAATTAAGAAAAATTCATTTGTTAAATAAAATCACTTGAATAAAATCATGTCATAAATATATAGATAAAAATCTAGAATTCCTGGCATTTATCAGTATTATAAGTGTAACGGTTCCCGAATGTACAGAAAGTTCCGAGAATCAGAATCCCTAATATTCACGCTATAGTCTATCACAATATATCGGTGAAATAAAAATTGCGTTCGAGACGTAAAAATGTCTTCTTCAATTGTGAACGCCGCTTTACAATGTATAAGATTGATCTCCAGCTATTTTGTATCGGCTCTTTGTTGCGTCGCTCTGGAACGGGAAAACCTTTCTGTGAACGAAGGTATTTGGCAAATTCTCCGGTGTCGCGAGGCACCCATATACCTACCTATATCATTAACCATGAGCGTAACGACTGGTCCCCATACACCCGATACCATTCATGTGTTATTTATAAAATCAACGTTGTTATCGTGCCTAACGTATGTATATTTATTTATTTCAGTGGATCTGCTTCAAATGTTGGAGTTCAACGTGACGGTAACTTTCCCGGCTGCTCCGCTGCTCACCGTAATCTTGGCGCTTGTTGGTGAGTGATTTTATTTATTTTATACTTCAGAAAAAAGTGTCATAATCAGCCATTTTCTTAAAATGGATGTATTTTTATTTATTTTTTTCTGAGAAATGGGATTGTATTTTCATGACAACTGAAAACCTTGTATTGTTAATTCAACGTGATTGAGATATTTTTCTTATTTTTCCCAAAATAATTTAACAAATCTATATTTAACCATAAAGAAGTCTTATGTGTGTTTTGATGTGGAAATTCGCACGTTTTCTAGAGTTGTATAAGTACACCTGGTGTACGATTTCGAATATATATAGAAGAGATTTTGTCAAATACATGTTTTAAGTAGTATAGTTTCAAATTTAATTTGAGACACAGTTAACTAAGTGATATTAGTATAAAGTAATAGAAAACATTTTAAATATATCGTTAGGCTCTCTCAATGCGTCATAACGCCGGCAAAATATTCATACCACCTAGGCGGATATTTTCTGGAAAGGTTTTCTTCAACTAAGGATTTAGGAGTGACTTTCGAAGAACGTTGGAAATTTAGCCAGCACATTGCAGAGACTCATAGCAAATCCTTAAAAATGCTCGGTTTTATCTTGAGAAATGCGCGTTACTTCAGGAATACTTTAGTATTGCGCACTCTTTATGATACTCTAGTCCGCAGCATACTAGAAACTAGCTCCATCATTTGGATCCCAGGCGTAATGAATCAATGTAATGAATTGAAGCTGGAAAAAGTACAACGTAAATTTCTTCGATATTTATACTTGAAGGAATACGGGTATTATCCGTTCTTGTTTCCCAGTGCTTTTATTTTGGGAGCCCTGGGATACGTTTCTTTGTCGACTCGCAGAAGTGTTTATGTAATTAAACACTTCTGGAAATTGCTCAAGGGCATCGTAGACAATCCTTCAGTGCTCGAGCAGCTTCAAATGTGGGCTCCTGAAGGTGGTTATAGTTCTCGGTCGCGTCCACTATTCTTGCCTGTTAAGTCTAGAACTGGAGCACTTGCCAACTCTTCTCTGGCCAAGGCCATTTATCTGCTCAATTCTGTCCATAGTAATATTGACATTTTCTCTTGCACTTATGGAGTTTTGGTTCAATTCGTATGGGACAATGCACACCTGTTGAGGTGATTTGTGTCTGTTGTTTTGTCTTGTTTATATTTGTATGTATTATGATGTATTAATACTTTTGACTATAGTGACGCATTAGGTTTGCCTGTCAGGTCACGATGGTTATAATTTTAATAAATAAATAAATATAATATCTTATATATATAATCGTTGGTAGATATCCATCTCAAAATCCATTAAATAACCAATAAGTGAAAAATGTTAATTAAAATACCTTAGCCATTTTTTTTATCTAGACAATTTTTATTTCAAACATGAACGTATGATATACAAGTTGCAAGGAAATTCAAAGCTGTGCTATTATAATCGGATCTTATATATCAGCAGTCACTAATCTTTCAGACCTCACGGAGCACTAAGCTCAAATTGTTGTACTCTGCAGAAAATTACTATGATTTTTTCGTAGGGTAAAATCCTATAATTTATACGGTTGGCAAAATTAAAGGACGTCGAGAAGTCAAACGAAAAAACTGTTAACCATTTTCTTCTTGTGATGTGTAACTAATACACATCTATAAATATAGATAATACAGATCTTAGGTTTTCTTCCTTACTATATTTATGCATTGAATAAAATTATAAGCACTTATCAAGTGCGGCAGATTGTTTTTGCAAAAGTTGTGTGTGTTATTTTCCTCGAGTTTGCTTGGGGTACTCAAAATAAATTTTATTGTCCGTCGGCTATATTCGACTTTTTACATTGCTGTGATTTTAAAGTTTTCATTTATAGTTTCAAAATCCCCTTTAAATTAAAACAAATACGAATAAGGATGAATATGATAGTGCTGGCGAGTGTAAAATGCACAATGATATAATTGAAACAGATTATTTTGTTGATCATTTGGACACTAAGAAAGGAGAAGCACTGACTTTAAAACATGTATTTCACTGGCACCATTTGGCGCGTATGGTTAGATTCTTTCCGTTTCGCTCGCTCGCGTGTTAAGTGACAAAAGAGAGAGTAACGCACGCTCTTATCTCTCACTCACCCTCGTCACTTAACTTGCAAGCGAGCGAAGGAGAAAGTTTCACACGGTACGCGCCTGGTCACCATCATCCCCACGACGTCGATAATGCAATATTTCCACCGAAACTTTCGGCTTAATAAATGTTAATGCACTAGTAATCACAATTAGCCAAATGTTGAGATAGCGATAAAAATAACTTGAAGTATATGTATTATATGTGTAGAAACAAATCTTACAGCTGTGGCCAATTGAAAGTTGACAGGCGGTTCTTATACGTATGTTGATTATTTTATCAACCTTGATGCATTTTTTACACGTTTTTGAATTTAAAATAGATAATTATAATTGTAAACTGGCGTTTTCTGTTAATAATGTTAAAAAAATATGGATATTGTAGAATTAGAAATATATAATTGCGTCAATTCTGGGAAAGTTGTATTTTTTTCGTAGACCCAGCAAGTGCATAATGGCGAGCCTCCAACTCAACACGTGCGCGCGTCCTTTTTTTGGTTCTGTTCATAGAAAGCAATATTGAGGACATTGATAAATTAGAAGCTTGTAAATAAAACACTTTTATAACATCTTAACAAAATTATTTTGACATAATTTCATCTTTATTTTTAATACATTTTTGTATTCTGCCGGGCATCAATAAATACAGATTTTCTATTATTTTAACCACACTTTCACGATATCTTTTTTCAGCTCGGCTAAATTTTTTATTCGTTTTTTTTTTAATTGACAGCCCATACATTTTCATTTGGGTTTAGGTCGGGACTGTTTCCTGGCCATGTTAATGATGTGATTCACATTAACTCTTTGAATTGTGTAATCTATACAGGATTAACTTAGTGAAAGTTTGAATGTAAAAACTATAATTGGACTCACTGAACGAGCTCGATAGCATGGCGCAGAATCGTCTTGCAAAATGGGTTCAAAATGGGTTCTTGCAAAGTATGTTGGGAAAGTTCTTCAAGGGTTGGAATAAAGTCATTTTGAACAATCAATTTATATATTTTTGCATTCATGGTGCCCTGGACGAAATTTACAGAGCCCAATCCATTAGCTGTCATGCATCCACAGATCATCACATAGGGTGAGTGCTTGATGAATTGATTAATGCATTAGGGATGAAATCTTTCGCTTTTTTTACGGCGTATAGTCGCTTACCATCTGCTCCAAACAGATTAAATTTGGATTCGTCGGAGAAAGATACTCTTCTCCAATCTTCGACGGTCCAATGGCGATGAGCTTTTCCTCATGTAAAGCGCTTCTTTTTAATTTTATTAATAAATAGTGTTTTTTCTGGGTTTCGCGCTTTAAATCTAGCTTCAACCAAACATCTATTTACTGTCAGTCTTGTAATATTCAAGTTTGAAGTAGATTGAAATTTTGTTTGTATTTCAGCAGCAGTTTTGAATCGATATTTTTTATGTTATCCTTTATTCTGCGGTCTCCTCGAGCACATGTCATACGCTTCCAACCATTCCCTTACACCCTCTCTAGAATTATTGCTTCGCGATATTTTTTAATAAATTTTCGAATAGCAGAACCACTGTCTCTAGAATTGAATGCTATTATTTAAGATTTTACCGACATTTGTTTAAATCTCTCCATGATTTTGGGTTTGTCTTTACATAACCGAGGCTAACGTGCAATTGAGGAGGCTTTACATCAAGAAGTATGCATATTAGGCATGAATCCGCCATTACTTATGCAGCGTTATAAAAAGGACAGTGGTTGTAAACCTTTTAAAAATATTCCTACAAATTTTATTTATATAATAAAATCTCTTGAGAAATAACAGTTTTTCTAAAAAATTCTAATTCTCTAAAAGAAACGTGTACAACCCACAGAAAAAACATTTTGTGTTACGATTGCGATAAAATGATCACAAAAATATTTAAATAAATACCTAATGTGGATGTATATTAAGTTTTTTTATATTTCTTTGGAAATTCTGTATATTGTATTTATTTATTAAATTTCAATTTGTTTTTTCGTATAATATTTGTGTTAAAATGATATATTTTTATTTCATGTTAAACATAGTATAAGGTTTGAAATCCCTGGTGACAGGGATTTCAAACTTTACCGTTTCAAACCTGGCGCCCGCTTGAGCAGCCGCTTTGCCATTTGTGGCCATGGGCTTATATTTTTTCTTATTTTCAGCAATTAAATTCATTGTATTGTTCTCACACATTTACTTAACCAATAATTCATTTAAGTAATGTCTAATAAAAAGAACATTTTTCTGATTTCTAATCACTTATTGCATGTGTAAAGAATACACAGCACAGTAACGTGCGGATTTTTTTGGCACACGGTTAAGCGATTCTGTATCTTGCTAGTAATTGAAAAACCAAACGGTGGAAGTATAGTAGCATTTTAAAGATATGTTTACCCTTAATTGGCTTTCAAAATATATAATTGTTCAACGAGGCTGTAAAGTGTTAACATTCCCCAATCGTTAAAATGAGATAAAACCCTCGAAACTGATTCACAAAACACATGTTTCAAATCAGGCCCTTATACCGTTCCGCCAACTGGTTACAGCACCCATATTCCCATCCTTCTGGCGCTGGTTCTTGCGCACGACTTCCCGTTCCGGCGGAAGTGGAAATCCTCGCCAACCCGAAAAGATAAATGACGGCAACTGTTGCGCGCCAGCAACAAGTATGTATGTGCCGTTTTCGGCTCTTGCGCAACAAGTCGCGCCTGTTGCTCTTCCTAAATGGTTGGCTGCCTGTTGCTCTTCGACCCGACCTCTTTTCTTTTTCCACCGTTCCACAGGCAGTTTTCGTAGGCGCCGCGGCTGCTATCGATTCGGCGACGGCCCGGTACGGATGGCGCCGTTCGGCAATATCAACAATTTCCGGCGGGCGCCGAGACGTTCGTTCGTCGCTTTGTCTTGCTTTTTCGCGCTGTGGACTCTTATTAAATACAAATTGTGTGCTTTTCCGCTGCTCCTTTGTCGCGTCAATGTCCTCCTTGGAGAGCCTCGGATTGTATGAGTGAATTTAATGTAGTGATAATATGATCTGCTCTTCAACAAATTGAGTCATACAGATGGCCTTGAGTCGTTCAGATAGGCTGACTTCACTTTTAAATGCCACTTTGCATCATATCATATGAAAATCTCACAAGTTCAAAATAGCAAGTGAGCATTAAAAACCCTCATTACTGAAAGTAACACTGCAAAATGTCTATAATGACTACACTATTGTGTTTACGAATGAACTGATATACAGATATTCCATTACATGGGGTTTTCATACCAAACGTGACAACTATCGTATGATCGAACTCATCTAACGTAAGTTAAATATTTCATAGCAGCTGCATACAATAGGAATACATCTAATAGTATATATAGTTTATATAACCAAACCAGCGTTATCGTTTAAAATGAGTTTGATATAAATTAATTTTATTTATGTGGAGTACATTTTCCGGAAAGAAGGAGGTTTCTTAATAAGTGAAAAGGCAAATTCAAACCTTTGATTCGCTGATGATATAACTCTTGGACATGGGCTTCTCAATACTGATAAAAATAGCCCTCCAGTCATCGATTATACTAACAAATAATAATTGACGCTCTAAATGAAAACAATAAATGAGTTATATACCTTGAATCATATAAATATCATACCACTGGGACCACTGTTATTATTATTATTATTATTATTACTTATAAACGACATACATGCCCATTAAAAACTTTTTTGTATGCTGATATCTTGAAAGAGTTTAAAAGTGTGCGAACGATTTTAGACTCATTATCTTTGCGATAAGAAAGTGCCATGTAGTTTCTTTTTCTCTATCTTGATTGTCTTATTGAAAATTATCCGCATAGAAAGATTTCCACTGACTTTAGAATTACGTCAGAGAAAGTAGAAATTCTAATATAATTGTGTTTAACTTGATAATCCATCAGCGATTTTAGAAATTGGATCCTTAATTTGGAACCCTTCCAGGCCAAATATACATGATTAAATTCTCTATATGAGAAAGTTTAAATACTATCCTTTTCTCAATACCAATGCCTCTTTATTATAAGCTTTGGGTTGCTTTTGCTCTCAATATAATTAAGTGACTAGCGCTGCTTCAAAATTCATGATATTTTATGCGGCTATATTTTGTTTCGAAATGTGAGACAATGAGACGCTTAAAAAATATTTGTGAATATTTTTCGGCCGTATCTACTATGACAGAAATTCACAGAATTCGTTCGTTAAACGAAAACAAAATGTTTGAAATGCCCATCCTTTGTTATCGTTTGACGTTTATCTCAAAAACAGGTGTGCTCTGTTGCAAGTTCAATACGCAAACATTTTATTTTAATCAGTACAATAATTCGATCGCGGTTAATTTATTTATAGTTAATTAACTTATATGCAAATCCGCACAAAAAAACGCCGATACGGATTCAATCTTTTTGTATAAATTAAGTTCGTTCCAAACGTTATCAGCTATTTTATATACAATAAATTCGATAAAATGATGTATTTAAAATGTTACATAAATTTTGCTGAATTAATTCAATCGCAGCTGATCTTAATTTGAAAAAGCTGAAATGACGTATTTATCAATAAATTAAACATGTTTCTTTTGCCGCCCTTGTTGTGATCAACAATTCTCACAGAATTGTGTTATGCATATATTATAAAATGCAAAAAGTTTAACTATTGTGAATAACCCAATAATTACTTTTTAATTTGATTATTGGCAATTAATTGATTTTTTTGCACTAATTTGTTAAATAAATAAATATCAGTAAGAACTGAGAAAAAAATTACGAAAATATTCGAGTAGTTCTTCCATTTTTTTTATTCAATATTCGAATAGTTAAAAAATACGAATAATTGAAAAAGCATTTGGTGTTATCCATGTAGGGTCATGGTGGTCGTATTTTAATAAATACATACTAATATTTATATAGTTGGGATTTAGATATAAGAAGGCGAATCGGTCCGGCTAAAAGTGTCATAGCACGTCTAAAGAGGATTTGGAAAGATAGCATCAGTACAATAAACACGAATAAAATACGTCTGTACACCTGTGTTCTTTTTGTGTGTGTGGAAAATAAATATTGACGCCTTCAATATGTGATTCTGACGAATGATGCTTCGAGTACAAATGCTTCCATAATTGGAAAGATTGACACCGATATACACTCCTCGACTACCCGCAGAAAGAGTTGCAATTTCTCTTCGACTACACTGTAAGGAGAGATCTCTACAATCTGTGTAGGCTATTATTTGGAGGAGAGGTAGTCACGAAGTTTTATTTCAAACGTTTTATTTTTATCTTAAGCGTTTTGGACAAATTAATAAGAATAAACATTAGTAAATTCTCCACAAAGTTGCAGTACAAATTTTAACTCACGTTCTTTTCCATTAAAGGGACAGTTTTTAACCCACTGTCTTTGATTAAATAAATGCTTTCCGTTACAAAATATAAAAAGCACCCTCAGATGATTCAGTGTTACTCTTTCTAAACCCAAAACAGCCCAGCTTGTGCGTCGATTGGTCCATTTCAAGCGTGTTTTAGTAGGTGTACGACTGCATACCCCCCCTTTCTTAAGCTACAATTAAGATTTGTAGTATAACTTGATCTTTATTAAATTTAGTTATCCCTAACCCGATTAAATCAACGATAACTGTAAAATTTGTCTTGTCGATAACCTAATTTACGAATACAGAACAATACCGTTTTTACTAAATTTCAATTGTTGACGATTAGGCATTATTTTTTTATAAATATATTTAACACGAAAGCTGACATACCTAACGAGTGATACAAAGTTCCGAGACGATTACTGATATATCTTTAGTTATATTTTTTTTGTTGCTGTACATAGATACCGCTACATAATTTATTCATATAAATTTGAAGCAACTGATAATTAATTTTAAATCATTATTAAATAATTAACACTATTAATATTTTTTTAACTTGGTTGCTATTAAAAAAATACATGCCTCAATCGCAACAATTAATTTGTTCATATTTTTTTAAAACGCGTAAAATAATAAAAATTGTTTTCAAAAGCCGTTTCTAAATAATTTCTTATCCTTTCTCACAAATTCAGTGTAAAAGGCAACGATAAACAACTAAACCTTTGTCAAAAAAACTTTTTTACTCAGCGAATGGGAAAAGGGATTATGAAGAGTAATTGTCGAACAAATAAAAAATAATATTTTCAAATTTTAATCTCTGTTTTTATTTTATTAATTTAATAGTTCTGAAATATATTATTGATATAAATGATTATTTGTGAAACATATATTTTTAATTTATCATTTTGTCTTACTCGTCTCGTCTTTCGACTAATTAAAACTAGAGATATTCTTATATAGACCGTATGATAAATATTGATTAATTTACGTCAAGTCTGTTCTATTATCCAATATATCCATTTAATAAATAAAAACCTAAATAAATAACTGTCAATACTCGTCTGATCTAGCACTAAAAGTTTTGATAAAATATGGACTTCACTACTCGCTCAATATGCCTAGGTGTATGTATGTTATGTTACATAAAATATAATATTTTTTTAATGTTTTAAAAATAAATAAAAAATAATTTGAAAAAAATAACCGTTGTTTGCGTAACAAATTAAACGTATCAAAAATAACACTTACAAGTGTATTTTTGGAAAGGAACGTTTAATTGTTTCGTTTTTTATCCGGGAGCGTTCTCGACTAAGGAATAATTCAACATTGGCGGTTTTCATCATTGTCCGTTTGTTTGTCGAACGTGATTTTTTATAAAATTTTACTGAGCACGAAAATTAATATTTCAACCCCTGTACTAGTACTAAACTCTTAAATTGTGGCGAATTGCGAGGAGCTTCAGTGTCCGCGACTGTTTGCCTACTTATATACATTTTTTCAGCTTCGTTACGACGAATCTTAGCGGAGAAAAACAAGCTGTTCTATTTTTCGTCGAAATTAACGAACCCACCCCATAGCTACCCCCACGGCTCAGTTCGCTTATTACGCAATAAGAGATTGCAAATTTACATTTTGCCGTACGCCGCTTTGTCGTCATTATTATTATTAAATATTGATGTGTTTTTACGTAAGCGCACAATCACGTAATGCTTGTTTATTTTTTTTACGTATTCACCCATTAGCGACGTTTTTTCTTTTCTGATGTATTCGCTCGTGACGATATAATGTCTTTGAATAATATCGTTTAGATCTCTATAAGAGGCCAATTTGTTTAATTTATGTAAATATTATGTATTTGCTTATTATTTTTTAAGACATACCTGTATCGAGTTTGAGATACGAAATCACGAAAAATTACCTTTCAGCATTTTTATTGTTTATTTGGGTGTATGATTTATCAAATATTTATTTTTTAGTTTCTCTACATAAAATTTATAACATTTTTATAAAATGTTTCACATATTATAAATTATCTTATATATCCTAAAAACAGGTAACAAATTTTACGTTGCGCTGGCCATACGAGTACGTTTTATAGTTAGAAAATGATTTTCTATCGAAACTTTTTTATTTTTATGTGGACTAGTCTTAATAGTAAACAAGGTATCCATTTTTAATCAACCATATATCCGGATCAATTACTTTTAGCTTTCCGGTTTTGTATCAATTTAGTTGGTCTACAAGAGAAATATCCTTTAATTCAAAATATGTAATATGTTCTATACAATCTTTATCTTTCACAAAATCCGAAATATTTTAGTATTTGCTTCCAAAGAATCTGCTTAACAATTCCTATTATTTTGTATATTCATGCAATCAGCTTAACAACGTGCAATTATTTTTACAGCACGTTTAATTAATATTATTTCTGTACTAGCAGAGTATAATTTTATATTTTAAGAATTCATTGTAAAAATAAAATTTAATTCATTTTATTATAAAATTATTGAGAGAGAAAAAAACATAAAATTGCTTTTTATTTACAAACTCTTAAAAACAAATTATTAAGAAGAAACAATTATAGTGTCTATGACAGTGGCTTGTGTTTAAATAACGTAAACTACCCATGAAGTTGTGGAGACGTGGATGGAGGAAAGTTGAAACGAAAAAGTTAATTCATTAAAAAACATTTAGGCTTATTTAGTCCCGTAAATCGTATGTTAAAATATTTTATTTGCAATCTGCATTTTACATTTACATTTTTTATGGCGGACAAATTTGAATTAATAACTGTTATCTAAAGTTTTTTGAATCTGCATATATAAAATATCTATTTTAGCAGCGTTTAACAAATGGTAGAGGAACAATAGTAGTATCTGCATTGTCTAGCTAGTGCGCGTCCTTTCCAAACAAAGAGTAGTGTTTCATTAGTTTAAGATTAAAGTCTTGGATTGGATATGCTTTTATGTGGATCGTGTAATATTTATAATTAATTGCACATTGTTTGGTCGCGTGATCTCTCTTCCATTATTGTGTGTCGCTTCTCTTTTCGATTGTTCAAACTGGTCGTTAGAATGACTAAATTATAAGAAATTGTGCAGGTGGTTTAAACTCCCACAAATTTATAACTTCAACCTTTTAATGTAAAAAAGCGAGTATTTGAAAACCGCTTAAGCCCTCTTCAGATAATAAAGTAGATTGTTAAGATAAAGAAATAATAAAAGAAACATTGGCATCTACAAATGAAGATAAAGTTAAAGCTTTGAAAAATGATTTTGTGCATTTTGTGGTATGTAAGAAAAATAATTTGAATTGTTAAAACTATGTGAATATTAGGTAATTAGGTTAACCTAACCCAAAAACTTGGGTTAAAATTGAAAAGGTACGATTCTTTATCACGACAACGCACTCCTCCATGCCGCAAGAATCATAGGAAAAATAAGAGATCTCCTGGTTATCTTAAATGCTAACCCATCCAAATTTAAGTCAGCTGTACTCTAGTTACTAGAGTCAAGTACAGTGTTGAGCACAGAGACAACTCCGAAACTCAGCCTTCCAAACTACTACATTGATATTGTTGCGGCAGGGATCGAGAACCAGTTGCTATAACAAATCATTTTTATATATTTTTACTATCGAAACTTAAATATTATATGTACATTTCAGCTAATTTTTCATGCGAAACGTGCAAAAGTCTTTACAATCGTTTGTAGAATTACAATGACAATATCATCGCTTTGGTCAAATCCTTTTATTTCATTATTGTCAAATCATTTTACTATGTAACTTTTGTAAACTAGTAATTTTTCACCTAAATTCAGAACATCCCTTTAAATTTTCCGCTGCGTTTTTATATATTATTTGAGTCGGCATTGGTATTAGTTTACGCCCCTTATTTGTAATCAAAAAGCTGGAACTATTCACGGTATTTCCGGCCAAGCTTTGTGGGCGATGTATTATTAGCGTAACACTGACTTGCTTGGGTTATACTTAATATACAATAATATGTTATGCAAGAAAGTAGTCCAGGTCTAGTTTACCCAGTTATAAATAATATTTACTGGCAGTGACGCAGCTTTTCATCTGAATGAAATCTGATATTTGTCATGCCAAGATTTTTGTGAAGCATTTTCAATATGATAACATCGATAATCCTCCAATAATCGTTGCAAATTGCTCCTTTTGATTTTAGAATTTTCTTATTTTAATTTAATGGCATTTCAGTGTTTATTATTTTGGAGGTGTCAAATAATTTTTTAGGGCGGATATCATTTTCCAAGGACTACAGTCTATATATTAGGAATCTGATCAACTTGTAGATGTAGACATAAAAATGATTGGGTTTCTTAAAGATGGAGATATTTTTTTTGTGAGTAAACTTTTGATTGCTCTCAATTAAGAGTTATCCGCGATGTACTCGCGATTCTGGATTAAAATTTATTTGCTGATTACTCGATTACTATAATTGAATATTACATGGTTAATTTGTTGAGTTGCTGTTTTGAAAATTTGCTCTATTTTAAGTTTTCTGGCATTTTAATCATCTCAATCCCGTTGACATATCTTCATTCTCTCATTCATATATGTATACATATATTATATTTCACGCGAAACCGTGTTTTGTGATAATTCCTGGGATGTTGTCAAACCAAACCAAAACAAATATGATACAATGTTTGCGACTCCGTTATTGTCCACCTTAAACGATTCATTTGCGACTTAAAGTCGCAATTTTTGGCTTCTCGCCATAAGTTTTTTCCTTCACCTGGGGGTGCTCGCAAACGACCGCATTAAGAACGAATAAACGTGTGCCGCAGTGGCACGAGATGAGGCGGAAGGGTCGTACCGGGACAGCCGAGGGACGAGGGGCGGGGAGCGGAAAAAACTAAAAGAAGAAAATATTTCTCCCCTTCACCCATAAACACGGTCCGTTGTTAACAGGTTACCCGCGCATAAAGTATGTAGGGCGCGTAACCGGGAGGGTCAGGGAAATTCGCCGAAAACTTCATGCCAAAATGCAAGGAGCACGCCCCAATTTTGTGGCGTGTGGTGTCTGTACGTCGAGACGGAGTAGACGCCTTAACAAGATTTATAAGCTCGTTGTAATAATAAAAATTCTATGAAAGGAAAATTGCACCGAATCGGGTTAAGTGGGGTTGGTAGCTTGCATACGTTTCAAGCTATTTTTTGACTTTGTATTTAGATTTTAATTCATCCAGTCAATGGTGAAGTATTACTACATATTACGTTTGTGTATAATTGGATAACTAATCACTTTCATTCGGACGTATTTCAACATAAAATCATCATTCGCAAACCTTAAGTATGGGTTAATATATATTTTAATAGGATCAACTTATGAATTATTAATTGATAATACTAATTAATATATGCTTTAAAATCCGTCGTTGAAGTGAATACTTTCCATAATATAAGAAGCACCCTCATATCATTTGAACTGATAATTAGTTTTAATTAATAGACTGAAAAATCGGTTTTGTTGATAACCTAATTGACGAATCACTTATTTATTTATTTATTTAATATAAGAAAACTTGCCTGATTATAAATAAAAGTTTTATTTGCTTTAAAATTTTAGCAAAAACACCCTGCAACGTAATTTTACTTTGTTTGAAGTATGTACATCACCCAACGAGCAAACACAGAGTTTGGATTTGCCGGTGTGTATGTGTGTTTTGTTGTAAATTTGCACGATGCTTCGGACCGTTTGCATTAGGTGCGCTTTTGAACATCGTCCTTTGCAGTCTTTTAATACAATTTGGCGCTCAACAGTAGTGGATTTCTCTCCACTGGTCCCCACCGGTAATTTCATAGTCTGCTTGTTTTTCTGGTTACATTCCCAGGTCTTTCTCTCTCGAACGAGGACGGCAGCTTTTTTTTTTGCGGTGGCTTTTACATGCAATGCAACTGACGGTATGCCCTGTTGAGTCAGCTTGCATTGCCCCATTGTTGCCTTCAATTCGCGTGTGCTCAGACGACGAATGGGAACACTAGATAGAAGCCAAGACATGTTCTGGAAAATATAATAAAGAAAAGACGACTTCAATATATGCAGTGGTTGTGCTGCTATACTCGGCATCTGTTATGCCTTAATCATACTTCTGACCTCGTAGGGGTCAGTTAAGCAAGGATACTTATTTTCTTGAATCTTGTATCGCGAATTTATTTAGAAGGTTTTTTGTATTGCACCAAGTTATGGGTAACTTTGTGCTACTCGATTGGTGGCTGGCGAATCAAAGTATAATTAAATAAAACACTGGGTTGATGTTTTTCAGAAAGTAAATGATTTTGTTCAATAACTTTTATGCCCAACTTTCTAAAGGATAATTTATAATAATTTAATTATTAAATAAAACACGATTTAATAAGTTTCTAGTCTATAATTTATGAGTAACTCTAATATATGTTTAAACCTTTCCTATGTGGCATAAATGCTATCTCCTTGACGTTCTAACGTAGATTAGTATTGACTATATCATTTAGCTTGTTATCGTTGGTCTCTGAAAACTTTCCGATTCTGGTTTATCATCCAATAAAATCCCTTAGATCAAAATTTTTAAAATTACTATTGAATTAGCGTTAACATTACACGTGATTTTAAATACCAACGCATACTTCCATTACGAAATTAAAATTAATAAGAGCATAGCGACAATAAAATATGACAGCTATTTACTGTTATTCAAAAACAAGAAAATTTTTAAAATTGTTTTTTTTTTGTATAATAATAAAATGACCAAAGTTACGTTTTTTAAAGAAAAGACTGGATAACGTATTCAATCGAAGTATTTTAATTATTCATTTTTTTCTGTATATCAAAATCTGATCAGAACGGTGTTTTATGATTATTTTTGGGTCTTGTGTAATAAATTTCCGTCCTCGAGGGTGTCTTAGCTGCGACTGTACACTCAGATCACTTGTTATTCCATCAACTATATGTCGGATTTTTAAAAACAGTATTTTATAGAATTAAATGATTTATCGGAATTACATCGATTAGTCACCCCTTTTCTAGCCGCGCAATTGGAATTTCGTATAACACAAGTATTTTTTTATTCTTATTTTTTATATATATCGATGAAGCGTCATCTATGCAGCATCATCGATGATGTTTGGTGTCCTACTTCTAAGTTTGTCTTCGAAACAAAAATTTCCAGATTTAATTTTTTTAAATTGACAAACCATTAAAATATAACTATAGACGGCACAAATGTTTTTGGTTGCTGTTTTTTTTTTGTGAAATTAAAACAGCATACAAGTACGTAAGAACACCTTACTCGAAACGAAATCTTCCATTGAAACTTGGGGTGTTTTTGTTGTTATGTTCGTAACGCACTCTCCAGATGTTAACCCAAATACTACCAAAAGAAAGACATGCGATCTGAACAACAAATAAGTCACAACTGACCGTCAAAATTATTCAGTATAGGGATGTGGTCTTCAACTTTGTAATAGACTTTTAATGAACCATTGTTCCTGAAACCTAAATGAACCCAACATTGATGGTTTTAAAGAATAGTTTTTTTGACTGTGTGAATAAAAACTATAAAGCTCTAATGTTTAAGTGAAAAATATATAATTTATATTATATATTTCAAAAACTTTTAGAAACATATTAAAAACCCTGAAACAGTTATCTATTTTTTTTAGATAATAAAGATACTTTTGATTCACCTTGTATCAAACGGATCCCCAGTAACAAAGCTCAAATACCAATTAAATTATATATAAAACCTTATAATCTATTTTTTTATCAACTGCCAGAATAACTTTGTCGTATGATGTTATTCACTGACTGTTTCCCTGCAGATATTATAATTTTTTTTTTTTTTTAATTTAATTTTCTATATTATATAATACCGAGTAAATAAAAACAGCAGTCTTCTTTCTACGTCGCGTACAAAATTAAATCTACAAGAAGGGTTAATTATAAAAGGAAATCCGGAAACCGAGAGCTTAACCGCCATTTCATCCAATGAAAAGCTCTTCAAAGAAAAATGCGAAATATGACGAGATCCTTCGGAGACGTAACGTCTTTGTCGAGAGCGGTTTAGATACACTCTTCCGAGTGACCTGAGGCGCATAAAGACTTTTTACATTCCTTCCATGCTTTTAAAAATCCTCTCGCAGGACAGCGCCGAGGGGGGCTAGGTGAAAATTTTCCGCATTTTCCTTATACTTATAAACACATTTTATTTTACATGTATGCATGCGTATGTGAATGTAGAAAATTTTCCCGCTTTTGAAATTCGATCGTCGGGAAACGGAATCGTCGGAATTGCTCCTGCCGGAGCCCAGTTGCCGCTCTTTAATGCATCTTTACGGTGTGAGATGATGCCTCGTTTATTTCGCGGATTGCACTCTCTAACCCTCTCCACGTTCACTTTTATAATGATAATTACTGGTAATAATTTCTAATTAGCCGGGGCAGGCTCATTTTGCTGTAACTTAGAGTCTCACCCTTCTCAGTTTTCGTTGCGCGGTAATAATAGCGCTTTGTATTTGCGTTCAACCGCGAAGACGTTTTAGGTTGCTTTGGGTAAAAGACGGTCAAATAAGTTTAAAACGTAAAAAAAACAGCATTTAAAGTTTAAGATGTGCATGGTTTTTAAATTACCAGTTTCCTGTATGTGATATCAACATTATTGCAATAGATATATTGATTTATTTCATGATTGAATTAGACACTTTAAATAACTAGAAATAATTTTAAAATATTCTAAAAATAATAAGATAAAAATAGTTGTACAACAATGAAGTAATATATAATATTCAAATACTATATTATTGGTTAGGTCAGCTTATGTATTGATTTTTTTCAGCGGGCACTATACTAGTTACATAATATTTACCCAACATTACCCCGCTCCCGGGTTACAGATCGAAGTATGTACTTGTTGTATGTGTATTTGGCGTGGGAGCGTATCGGTTTCGTTTTAAGGAAGCGGCAGTATTGATTATTAGCCGTGGAAGTGCTAATAGAAATTTATTATATATCAAAGTTGTGTGAGTAACACGATCTGTCCAAAGTTGGTCCTCGGCCGCCACCCCATCTCTGCTGGTCCGTCCGTCCCCGGGCGTATCAAATATTCCCCTCTCGCTGTGACGGAGCATGACGTTCCCGGCGATATCTGGATTAAGGCAATAGTTTATAATTTGTCACGTTCGCCGGGATTTTCCGATGCCCCTGTTTTTCATGCGGTTTGCATACGCACTCTGGGAAAAGTGCGAATTTCGCGATTGCCCTCTCTAGGCTTTTATGTTTGTATTATTTGAAAGGGTGTGAATGGAGTTCTATATTTTAATCATCATCAGAGAGCTTGATTTTCGCCTTTTATAAGATTGATTTACATATAATTCTATACTGGGCTACGCAGCGCCAGTTGCTGATGCCGAACGTCCAACTAAAAATCGTGGTTATTTTCTCAATGTCGATGTTGAATTTTAGCATTTTTTTTAAGAACCGCAAAGAATATATAGTAGCTTGCAAAAAACGCACATCTAAATCATAAGAATTAAGGATATATTCATATTTTATCGTTGGATTTCTCTTAACCTTTTATCACCCATTTAGGGTGTGTCTATATCGTTTTTCAGTGGTTACCTAGATCTCTAAATAGCGATCTAAATTCATTCTTGGAATTCATAAATAATATTTCAGAATGAAGTTTTGATAAAATTTTGTGTAACGTTTTAATTAGAGATTGGATTTTTAATTGGAACAAATGTGATGATTTATATACTTCAAAAATTAAAAATGGTCAAATATATTTGGTTTATGACATGTGTTAACGAAAATAAAAGGACTACTAATAACTCGAGTACATTAATAGATTTAGTTTTTACCGATTGTAAAGTAAATACAACTTATTTAGAAAAACATAATGTTATTAAGGTAAAAAAATGATTAGATATTTAAATATGAAATAAAAATAGATTTACTAGTCATAGAAGTATGATTAATAAATTGGAATGGTTGGTTGTTCAAAAAATATTTAAGATTGAATGTTTTAGTACTTATATATATATATAAGTTAGAAAATAATACGTTACCAGAATATTTTGACAAGTATTTAATAATAAATAATTGACGACGAATTTGACCATGAACTTGTTGAATCTTCTGTTAATTCCAAGCTTTTCCATGTTTTAACATTAAAAAGGCTATAATCGGTTAAATAAAACAATATTATTTAATGTAATTAATGTTTATTAGTGGTAATGCACGATTATTAAATAATTTTTCATAATTGATTAATGAATTTTCATATTTTATTTTAATTATTTTTTTCCCAAATTTGATTGTTTTAACATTTATTATAATTTATTTTATTTTTGTGTGTATTAAACATTTAAAGAGCTATAAAAATATAATAATTTATTTACTTGTATACAAAATATGAAACATAAAAAAGAAAAGAAAGCACACATATAAAAGCAGACACAGTACATTAAATAAAAAACTTCTTTACATTTTTATTCAAAGGCTTTGTAAATTTTAAACGATTTGCTTTCATAAAGATATAAATTTGTTATTTTAATAGAACGAAACCTCCAAACTCCTCTTGTATTTTTAAACAATAGATCATTCACTTAAAATTGAACATTAAATGCAATTCAGTTACTCAGTTAAAAATCCAGTAGTTGTAGATTTCCTATTTCTAAATGTATTAAAAAAATATGGATGACTGTTTAATTTAATAACCAATAATACGTATCTAACGCAAATTGCATATAAAATAATAAAAATATGAAATTAAAATATGATTAAAAAACATTTAAAAATATTTAGCATATTCTAAAATATAATTTGCTAATAAACAATGTGTTTTTGGTTATATTTTGCATATACGTATGAACAGAAAAAAATAGTGTCATTAATTAAAAGCATAAAGCAGCGACGTTAAGAATGAAAAGCCATATATTGTTGCTGATGAACTCATTAAAAAAATGATACAGCATTTCTAAAACAATTTTATCTACAATGTTGATAAGAGATTTTTTTATTTAACACTTACCGTTTATGATATTAAAATCTCAGCTTACATCCATTGAGGTTCACGAGGCTTTTAAAATAAATCAATGGGTGTATTGAATTTCGTATTTTTATCATATTAAGTATTACTAATATTTGACTCCACTTCTATTTGTTTTAATCAAATCAGTGTGTTTAGAATACAAACAGTAATCCTATATATATACATATGTAAAAAAACTATTGCCTCTCCCTTATACTGTAAATTTCCTGTATGTCGGGGTGCATACAATTTCGTACAGTGGCAGTTTGCTTGCTGTAAAAACTTTTATGTTTGTGCGTGTAATCCAGTTTATGCGGTGTTTTGCATAGATCGCGCCAATATCACGTGTATGGGATTACCCGAAAATGGTTAATGGACACGCTCGTATTATCCTTTCGGACGTTTGATGTGATCCTTGATGCATTTCTGGCTTGTTCTCTATTTGCTCGACAGATTATACAACGAGTATTGTTTGCCAGCGTTATGCGTTCAATGTTTTTCATCCGACGTAAAGGAATTGTTCTATGTGTTACATTGAAATGCGAGAACGGGTTTATGTGCGACACATTTGAATACATATGGGTTTTATGAATGTTGTTGATGAGATGCGTTATGTTGTGCTACTCAACGGGACGAGTCTTGCTTTAATGTGCTTGCGGAGGAGTAAACATGATTAGACGAATACATTTTTGATTCAAGCATAAAATTTGAATACTAAGAACGACTGTTTTAAAGTAGCATTCGCTAAAGCAATATTTTCACCCCCGCGGGAGACATTTTTTATCGAGTACTGGTGTTTTATTTTAAGAAAATGATATGGCTCTTTTAGACTAATTTATCTAATGGTTGATCTGGAATTATACTTTAGAATGCAAGTGCTTAAAATATTGGATCCCACTCAAAATTTTTATTATATATTAGAATCACCAAATTGTATAAAATCCTCACTATCACCTTAAAGTGTTTTAGTATAAATGCCAAAAAGACTAGAGAGGATTGTATCCCAGTTTGCCTTGTACAAATTTCGTGAGTAGTATTTACATTTTATAGTTATTTAAAAAATCTCTTTTAAACTTTTATTATCATGAAAAAGCAGATCTGATCACTGATTACTTTCATTGTATTATATTAACATGTATATTATATCAGTAGATTAAAGAAGTGCTTTTCTAAGTAAATCATTTCCCAGCATACTTTGTAGCAATTTTGTGCGAATGGATTATATTTATATATCCTCAAGAGAAACGTTTTTTGTACATATAATAAAATTAAGTCGATTGCATTATTTATCAACCATGCCAGAGAAGCATGCTCGAGAATCCTGCTGACTAACTGATTATATAAGGAACACAGTGCCTTCGAGCTCTTCAATTAATGTACATAACCACAACTCCTTTGAGGCTTTATTGTGTATGTTTTATATATCTGTAGTCCTCTTAAATAGGCCTATAATCACTTTTGTGCAATGAAGTACATTATTATCCATTTTATAATAACATTTTAGTAGTTTTTGCTTACGAATATGTTATGGAATGATTTTTTTGTTGCTAAATGGTAATCTATTAGCAGATGACTACATACATACATTTTCAACATCAAATTAAAGTGATTTATTATACAATCCTCAATGGAATCTATGATACTCGTATCGACTGTATATATGTCTTGTCTTGAGTGGTAAGGTATAAGAGTGTACTTCAAATGAAAGAGAGCGCTCCACTGACTGTGATTTCAGAATCGAGTATAAGTGATTATATAATACAAGGAACATAGCAATACCAGCTTCAAAACATTCAAATCGGTTACTAAATCGGAAAAACGAAATAGTATTAATGATCGGCGGATAGTTACGCACATGTTATAATAGAATCTGCTTAGAGCATCTGAAAAAGTAGAAAGTTTAAATTTAAAATGAATGTAATAGTTATAAATAATTATATTATTTATAACTAGTTTTTAAAGTAGTTTTAACTGATTTTTTAGACCGTTATTTCTATTGAATAAAACGAAAGAATCATCTCTGTGCTGCAGATTCGGTTTTTAGGATACAATATATTTATTTATATTTTCAGACTTAAATGAAAAATATATAGATAAAGATTTTAATTAAGGCATAATGTGGAACAGTAAATAAGTATACAAAATATATTACTAATATTAGTGAAAACATATAATATTATTATTGTGAACTTTACCGTTAAATAAGTTTTGGAAGCTCATCAAACATTTTCGGGCTGCAGTCTGAGTCTGATTTACAATTTGTGTTTGTAATAGTAATAGCGATATCTCGTCACTTCGTATTTCAATAAGCTGCTTTTGCATTTTATTAAAATCGACAAAATACACATTTAAGTAATTTACTTCAAAATTAAATAGCATCTTTCTCCCTATATATTTGATGACATCTCGTTCGGGAGTATATCGATATAAACGTTTCATGTTAAAATTGTGTATGTCAGCGTCAACCTAATACATGTTTCTACAATATATTCCATAGATGGAAAATGAGTTTTTTCTATCTTCGTCCATATTTTCAGCTTACTTTTGAAGTCTGTTATATGTTTAGATAATACAATAAAAATATAGTTGATGTTGTTAAGCAGTTAAGAAACCACGTTATAAAGATTTTAAAAATGTAGAAGTAAATAAATAGATAAATCACTTAAGCGATTTTATTTAGTTAGCATAAATATTAACGTAAAATTTTTCAGTGTATAGTGTTGTGTTATTTCACTCTCGATTCTGGATTTAATTGACGATTATTCGATACCGAAACTCATTTTATTGAAATTAAAAAACGTTTCTAGTTTCCACGTGATTTGTTTTCTTCACCTTAATGACGTTAACTTTGAAGTTATTTAATAGAAAATCACGGTACTAATATTAGATCAAGGTATATTATTTTTGATACGTAGAAACATTCGCGTAAAAGCCGTTAAAAGAAAGCCAATTGGATTGATAGAGGAAGCGCATTGTTTCGCGTTCGATTCCGGCTTTCACCGTTGTTTCCGGCTATTAACAAAGTTTTCCTCTGCGACGGTAAAATAGTAATTGACTTATTTTTGTATTTCCGCTCTACAGAAACACATATATATAATAGTTTTTTTTGTTGATATTACATTATGATTTATTAAGAGTTTTCAAAAGGTTATATTTGAACAATTTTGGAAACGAATCGCCGTGAGGCGCAATTAATCACGAATTCGAGGTCCGACGAATAAGATGTCACAATATATGTCAATGAGAATACGGACGACGTAAAGTTGATATTGACCAGGACAGGGGAAGAGTTCATTTAAGAGCCGGCCGAGGGTGGACGGTTAATATAGTTAGGGTGGTGGAGTAGTACCGCGCGGCCGGGGTTAGGGCTGGGGTCGTGGCTGGGGCAGAGCAAACACGACGCGCAACGACGCCGGAAAAACATTTTCCGGCGGACTAGATTAATTATGAATAATTAACGTAATAGTTGCGGGCCGATCCTGGCCGGGATCTATACATTATTAAGAAGCGACAACTGACCGATGCGGGGAATGTACCGTACAATTATTAAACAACCGATAATCGACTTACTGGTATTTTCCATTATATATTTATGCGCGACGGCGACGTCGGTTGAGCCTTTTGGATATTTTTGTTAAAATATGTATATTCTATATTTAATAGAAACATACTTTAACTTACAATGGTAAAATAATTTTATTCATACTCAATTTTGATATAGACAATGAGAGCTATCGTCTCGCATATTTGCGGAATCGTTAAAAAGTACGCATATATAATACTATCCAGTGTCGTGATTTTCACGTGAGTGTAAATATATATATATATAAAATTAAATGGCTTTAGAAACACTTACATATTCAAAATATCAATTTATTTCTAATAATTCGTATCATGAAAATTTGACAACTCATTGTGACTAAAAGCAAAAGAAAATGCGAGCACAAGCCGCATATCTTTATATATGTTATTACTTTACTGAAAAACTTAAATATAGTTCATTTACTATTGTAGTTTTTATAATATTTTTTTTATATATTTATGGCCAAATGTATTACTAATAAATATATACATACATTAATTATATATATGAATGTGAACTATACGGCATAAGCCAATTGTTCGTTTAATACACCATTATTTATATTTCATTATCTTTAATAAAAATAAGCTAAAGGAGGATTTACATCAAAATAACATTACATATTTTGAAATTAGGAAAATACGCATTTATTCTACTAATATGTAATTAAAATTAAACATTATACACTGAGTTTAAAACATATACAAAAGTTTTAAAGACGGAGAACATCTAAAAATAATATAATAATATTCAGGAATATTATATATGCTGCTTGAAATTATTTTATTACTTATTATTCTATGATTCAGATTCATTTATCATATGTCTGGCGTATGAGCATTTGCGCTTAAATATACATTAATCAGATTTTTTTGGACTAAATTATCATGTGATATATGTTTATGTACATATTCATAATATGACAAATTATAAATTAAAGTGCTTTAAAAATACAAATTATAGCATGTTGAATATTAAAAATTTACTTTTATTAAAAATAATTAGATCTCACAAAACTAAAATAAAAAAAAACATATCGAAGTATACCCATAATGGAATATAATATAAAATTATCAATGAACAATTTGGCTTCCGCGAAAACCACTCTACGACTCATCAGCTCAATAGGTTAACAGAGCACATCTCTGCTAATTTTAACATGAAAAAATCAACGGGACTCTTATTGTTAGATGTGGAAAAAGCGTTTGATACTGTGTGGCATGATGGGTTGATTTACAAACTCCACAAATATAAAACCCCTAACTATCTGCTACACTTGTTACGCTCCTACCTTGATCGTCGAAGTTATGTTGTTTCAGTAAATAACGAACAATCGATACCGCGTAATATCCCAGCTGGTGTTCCTCAGGGGAGTTTACTTGGACCGTTCCTTTTCATTTTGTACACAAATGATATACCTATTTTAAAAAATACTTGTCTTTCAATGTATGCCGATGATACGGCGATAATGAGTAGCTCTTACGGTCTTAAGCCTATTTCAATAGAATTGCAAAAATCCTTATCTCTCTTAAGTAATTATTTCAAAAAGTGGAAAGTAAAAATAAATCAGGACAAAACGGAGGCTATAATTTTTACAACTCGAAGACAACCTTTGCCCCCGACTATTATAAGCGAGCAGGGAAAGTGTATAGAATGGAAGGCGAGCGTTAAGTACCTCGGAATTCACCTGGACTCCAAGCTTAAATTTAATAAACATATAACCGAACTTAAATCTAAAGGGCTCGCAGCCATTGCGGCGTTAAAACCAATTTTTAATCGAAAAAGTGCGCTAAATACTAAAAATAAAATTCTATTATATAAGCAATTAATCAGACCGGCAATGACTTACGCCTGCCCAGTGTGGAGTAAACGTGTAATACTAACTTTTCTAAGCTACAAGTTGTTCAAAATAAAGCTATAAAAATAATTTATAATACACCTTTTTATACTAACCTCAAAAAACTTCATAATAAATATTTAATTCCAACTATTAAAGAACATGTTCACCACCATACTAATAATTATTATAAAAAAATACCGCGAAATCATACTAACCCGTTAATCTCAAGAATCGGTGATTACGACAAAAACAAACTCAAATTTAAATATAAACACAAAATGCCAAAGCACATCTTGCTCTGACGCATAAATTTTATCTATTAATTTAACAGCTCCAGGTCCACGAGTTTTATATTAAAAATATATATTTATAATTTTTTTTTTTTTTTTTTGTTAAAGGTGTTTATGTACTTTGACCTAAACTTAACGTATTTTATGTTCTTTTATTATTCTTATTTTTGTAATTCCTCTTAATTTAGCAAATCAATCGTAAATTGTGATAATGGTAATTAACCAGCAACCAATGAAATGTAAATATATATGTTTATAAAAATGTATTATTTAATTATGTAATAAACAAAAATTAAAAAAAAAAAAAAAAAAAATAATATAAAAATCTCACCGCTTGCTCCTGATTAGTAGCCTGTTTATTATATCAGGATCGTATAAAAAATATCTTTGCATCATAGAAAAATTTAACCGTTTGAATTTTCGATTTTCACATTTCACAATACACCATATCCCTATTATTTAAATTACCACTAATGAAGCAAACAATTTCATCGTCGTTCAATCATTTTAAACAGCTCGCATTAACAGTGCATCTCGAAACATCACCGCCGCTGATTGGACGAAAGAGCAGCACGTATTTGCAAAGTGGCTCTTGAAAACAAGCCGCCTCCCCATAATGCAATATCGGAAAACACATACATGTTCCCAAAACGATCCGTGTTTACGCGTTCGAGTGCATCGCGTGAAAAGTGCGGCGTGTACCAACGTAATATTATCAAAGTGGTTTTGCAGGACCGACGCCCGTCGGGCAACAAAAACGACGTCAAATTAATTATCGGCCGATGATGTGAGCGCAAACATTCGTCATGGATAATTAATCGACGCTAATGTTGTCAATCGGTGGGGCGGAAGAGCGGTCGGAAAATTGTTCCACTATCATACCATAACGATGTGTGATGTAAATTATGAAAGCATACATCAAAACTTTGAGGAAATTCAAATAAATCTCTATATTTTCTCTGCTCTCGCTTTAAATAAAAACGAAAGACTAATAAAAGGGTATTGATTTTTATAACCGGTTGGTCTATCTATTGCTTTCGTAATTGTTCACATTATCTAGTCCTTAGAAACTCTAATATCAGCTCTATTATATATCACATTCGATAGTTTTTTTATTAGGAATCATTACTTCAATAAAAACATAAGTTTATTTTATTTGCTGTGTACTAATTTTATTGATTTAAATATTAAAGTTTCCTGTAAAAAATATTTTTGTGACAATGGTTGTTCTTTAAATAAGGTCTTCAATTAAAATAAATATAAGTGACGATGTAGTATATTATCAGCGAAAATTTTTCCAAATATTTGCGGCTTCCAGAACTCATTCAACCCAAATTGTAACCCACTTATAACTTTTCCGACTCACAATAGACGAGACGAGAAAATTTTCTCCTGAGCATCGATATCGATTTCAAAAAAAGGAAAAGCGCGAACGAGCGAAATAAAATATCAATTGGGGCGAAAAATATGATTCAATAAAAGTAATTGGTCGGCATTAACCGACTGGGGGTGTAGGGCGAGTCCGATTGTCGAGGGCGGCGCCCATGGGCGACTCAATGGTCGCCGTCCGGAAAACCTAATGATCATCAATCATAGCGGAAAAGCCGAAAGGGAGCGCGACAAGAGGGGTGGAAAGGCGGAAAAACTTTCGGTATATGCTGCATGCGGTTATATTATTATTATATCTTATTATTATACAAGATAGGTGTACCAGGACATATACAATATAACACGCCATATCTTCGTGCAGCCGCTGATAATATAACCATAAACTGGAAATTTAAACAATGTCTTATTAGACATGCTACAGGAGCCGAATATAATACATAGCTCGTAGATTACCGAAGACTACATATTATGTACGAGAGTGTATTGACCAGTATTCGGGAGCAAGTATAAATTCCGGTAAAAGAATTATGCATGTATGTAAAACGTTAAATAAAAAGCGTTAGTATAATGGCCATCATGATTCACTGTGGAAATCTGTATATACTTTAAATTTAGTATATTGTCGAAGATCTATCTGGACCATAATACTAATCTGGTAAAACTCTTTTTTAAACCATACCAATACTTAAATACGGTGTTGCGTTGAGAAGCAAGAAAAATATTCATTTAATTATTGTAGCGTTAAAATCTAATCACAATAATGCTTGGATAATTACGTTAAAGTGTCGAAAGTGCACTCAGGTTGTATGAAGCTCGCCGATGGAGCAGCTGCGTCGCCGATGGAGCAGCTGCGGATTATCGGGTTTCAAATTAACATTATAAGTTTCTAATTAACCTAAAACGTCCGTCGGGGGAGTTGCGCCGAGAGTTCAAATCGCATTTTAGGGTGTAATATAAAACTGTGAAGGAATCGCGTTGGGTCTCGAGCTCGTTTTCTAACTAAATCAATGTACATAAAACTTTTATATCATTGAAAAAGTATTTGTTAAATTAAAATATATATATTATAAATCATAAGTATTGTACAATTTTAAACATGTTTTTACTGTACAGATTTATTAATTTTATTTTTATGCAGAATTGCCAGAATAATTTTATCATTTAGGATTAGAAGAATTAGCTACTAGCATACATTATTTTACTTTTTAAAATATTCAAATTATTTAAAAAGAAAACGTTAATGTTAACAATTTGTAGGAAAATATAAATATTTTTGGTTAAAATTTGGTACCATAGTAATACGTGCTTCTGAGTTTAATGTAATATGTGATTTTTGTTTAAATTAAAATTTGTGATCGTGTTTACTGCTGTATCCAATAATTGATATTAGTGGTTCGAGTAGTTTTTGAGAGAAAAAAAAACGATTATAAATAGCAATTAAATCAGATTTCTTAATCGGATGAATTTATGTCGTTTTAGAATATTTTTGTTAGATAATGAAAATAAATTCTTAAAAAGTGCTTAATCGATTTATTATATATAATCTATGAATTTCTTGATTTTTTATATATGCACCACGGATGGCCATTGCCAGAGAATATTTGGCAAGTGCTCCTGTCTTCACAGGCAATAACAGTGGATGCGACCGATAACTATGACCGCTCTTCGGAGCCCACATTTTGATCCGCTTGAACACCGATGAGTTGTAAACTATCCCTTTGAGCAATTTTCAAAAGTGTTTAATTATATAAACACTTCTGCGAGTAGTGTTTAATTATATAAACATTCCTGCAAGACAACGAAACGTATCCCAGCGCTTCCAAAATGTAGGCACTGGAAAACAGGAACGGATAGTACCTGTACAAATACCGAAAAAAATTACGCTCCACTTCTTCAAGCAATTCATTGCATTGACTCATTACGCATGAAATACTGAAGATTAGGGCATCATAAAGAGTGCGCAATACTAAAGTATTCCTAAATTAGCGCGCTTTTCTTAAGATAAAATCGAGCATATTTATCGATCGGTTGTCTCTGTAATGTGCAGACTAGGGATTCCAAAAATACCGACTTTTGCAATACCGGTATTACCGAAAAAAATATTTCTATCGACGGTATTACCGGTTTTTACCGGTAATACCGTCTTCTTTTATTTAACTTCTATTATTAATTCTCCCAATTGTTTCATTTATCATTAATTTGTTAACTATTGGTTATTAATAATTAATTTAATTTTATAAAAGATACACAATACATTTTTTTTGAAAATGTACTATTAATCGATAAAATTGATTAACAATGAGGAGGTCAAACAATTTATTAAAACTAATTATTACATTATTACAATACATACATTCAAATCATTACATTACGTTTATTAAATTTATCTAAACTTTCGTCCGCTAACCTAGACCTTATTCTCGTGCAAATTAATCCTGCGGCTGAAAAGGCTCTCTCGGACTCTACACTAGTAGGCCGAATGGTTTTTAAATATTGGTAAACCATTTCTAAATGTTTACCACGAATGTTTTCCTCGCAAAAAGTTTTCATTTCTTTGCGAATCGTAGTTTGTAAATTCGAGCTTTTATTTACTCTTTCATTTCGCACATTATAATGAAGATTTTGATGCATTTTTTTATATAATTTTCCTTTTAATGAGCAAAAATTGTTGTCACTTGGCATATCTTCATTTAAAATAACTTCTTCAGGATTTTCATCATCTTCATTTTCATTTTCCTCTTCATATAAATTTAATTTCTCTATCAATTCTATTATTAATTTGGTTATCGTTGTTTTCGAAGGTAATTTAAATATGCTGTGATCATTGTGATTTTGGGTTGTGTAGAAATTGTAAAACTTTCGAATAAATTGTGCTAATTTCTGCTGCGCGTATTACTGATCAGCAAGGATGTCAAAACAAAACTGTATAAATTTGGCGACTCTTTTGAGAAACAGACCGAAAAAGATCTTGCCTTTCCGGCCGGCCTTTTTTACCTGCTATTCAAAAGAGCTGTCAAATGTATCGGAACTACTTCCAACGGCCATTCGCTGACTCCAATCCGTCCAGAAAAATTAGGTATATTGGGGGTCATAAAATATAAAAGCTTCTTAGAAATGTTTACCCATCTGTTTTGTGTTGATGTAGACGTAGACCATGAAATGCCAGTCAGCAAAGAAATAGGACTTAAAATATAATTAAAATATATCATTTTTAACGAAATTAATAAATTTTTATTTTGTAATACCGGTAATACCGAAGATGTAGTTTTCATCAAAAACCGGTAATACCGAAACCGGTATTACCGGTAATGGAATCCCTAGTGCAGACTAAATTTCCAGTGCTTTTTGAAAGTCACTTTTAGATCCTTAGTAAATTAACGCATGTCTCAAAACGAACCTAAAACTGATATTTAACAGAAAATTCAAAATTCAAAAACTAATTAGAACTGGTTTTAAGAATTTGCAAGCATGATTTCAAGATTATGTTTTCTTAGAAATTCTGTATCTTACAGCTAGATATCGCGATGTTTATTAAAATCAGTGCTGATTTAGATGATCAAACTCTGTATTTAAATAACTCTATATATTATGCACGTTAATTTCAGCTCAACTTCAAACTATTAAATATTTTACTTCATATTAAAATATTAGTACATTGCTCGATTTTAATTTTAATTAAATTGTGAAATTAAAAATGGCTATACATATATTTATTATATTTTTTTTCAGTAAATTGTTAATTTTATGATAGATATATACCTGACTAAAACCACAT
Organism: Plectrocnemia conspersa; assembly: GCF_051122295.1. Taxonomy (NCBI): domain Eukaryota; kingdom Metazoa; phylum Arthropoda; class Insecta; order Trichoptera; family Polycentropodidae; genus Plectrocnemia; species Plectrocnemia conspersa. The sequence continues at coordinate 11,585,825 of NW_028277172.1, forward strand.
CCATTTCAAGCTGCATATATAATCTGTTAGTGAAATGCAATCGCCGGTCATCCCAACGCTCCTTTTGGAGATATTTCCCATTCTGAAATGCCTTCGTGCCATGATGAAAATTCCACGACGCATATCGTTGATGGATGCATCATTTCGTATATATGAAATAACCAAAAATACTATAAAATACTATTCAAGTTCTTAAAATATATATTTAAATTTAATTTTGCATAAAAATATGCCATTGATTATTACTAACTTAATTAGAGATCGAAATAAATTTAATTTATTATAATCAATTATCTTAGCTTCACATAATCAAATAAATTAGATATAAATCATTTTTTAGAAGCATTTTTTGCATATATCGCTGTGGTAATAACATTTTTAATACAACGGCAACATATTCGAATAAACATGTTGACGATGACCGATCATTTTAATTTATGATGTGTCAGTATTCTACCAACTTTCAAGACGGCAAACAACCCATACCATGGATAGATATAAAAACCAATTAAAAGACGTACAAGTATATAATTTCATCTACTATACTAAAGTGGATGAAAGCAAAAAAAATATATAGGGGAAATAGTACACCTATATAATAAATATATTTTTTCATATAATAACATGATAACAATGAATAAAAAACATCAACAATTCTCTCCACCAATCTGACCGAATAACGTATTTTTTTCTTAATGCATACAGTAAACGTGTTACAAATTAAATACTATAATATGATTTTTTAGACATGCTCAATTCATACGTGACTTTTGCTCCAGCTGTATATGCTAACAATGTAATATTGAAATATATCCCGAGCGTAATTGCTGTCATACAGATGGAAAGGAGGGCAATTCGGAAGATGGCCGAGGGTCCCGTGTCAAATTGCTTTAGGGTCTCTTACAATCCCAAAACCGCGTTAAATGAAATAAAAAAGCACTTAAGGTAATTCCGGGTTGGATTTGCGAAAAATCTGGGTTTCGGAAAAACGAAACGAATTTATTTGATAGATGCCTTGCTGCATGCAATGGAAAACTGACGTTAAAATTCAACAGACCTTTTGTTATGATTAGATTTGACTGACGGAATACCAGTACAAGAATTATTTTTTTTGTGTGGTATTATAATATTTAACAACTTGGCTTAAAATCAATATAATAATAATGTCAAATACACTGATAATTTTCAATTATTTACTTTAATTTATAAATCTTTATTTTTCACCTAATTTGATGATATAATAAATTGGTTGATTTTATATATATATATATATATATATATATATATATATATATATATATATATATATATATATATATATATATATATATATATATATATATATATATATATATATATATATATATATATATATATATATATATATATATATATATATATATATATATATATATATATATATATATATATATATATATATATATATATATATATATATATATATATATATATATATATATATATATATATATATATATATATATATATATATATATATATATATATATATATATATATATATATATATATATATATATATATATATATATATATATATATATATATATATATATATATATATATATATATATATATATATATATATATATATATATATATATATATATAATTTAAATAAGTTCACTTTATTATAGATATAAAATAATAATAAAAAATACTCTTTATCTAGATTCGTTGAGAAACCTTCTACCGTTGGTTTACAAAGTACAGTAAATGCATCAGAAGTATGTGTCAATAAAGACATGTTCGATGCACGAATTCTATTATATACTATTTACTTTATTACTTTCATCTTAATATTAAATTTTCTTAAAGCATAGCTCGTATTGGATTCATCCTAAATCTAAATATAATATACTCTCGTAATATACATCCGAACGGCATGAATTCAGTCGTCCTGCGTTCAAAAAGAAATTGTCGAAATTGAATATATATTTCTTAGCGGCGGCATCTGAGCGTATCGTCGAGATCAGAGAAGATGAAATTTAGGGTAGAATCCACGTTACTTGCTAGACCGACAGACACACCTTAAACGTACTACATTTCTCTATACGCACAAATATAAATACACTTATAATAATCCATGTACGCTTTTATATCGAATACTTTATCCTTTATACTATATAGTTCTTAAAGTTTGTCTGTTGTAATATTCTAGATGCATATACAAATAATATTTTGTACGTAGATTTTTACTTAGATATATCAAGTACAACTATATTTATGGATATAAAATATATATAATTATTATATCGTTGTAACTCAATTAATAAATTTAAATAGTTTAAACGAGTGAAATTTGATAAACATATCGATTTATGAGACGATGCCGGTTGCAGCACGGTAATTTTGCTGAAGGCTTTGAGCACACATGTGCGATATTTACACTTAAACAACTATCCTTACGATTCCATTGATTTATAGCGGTTTGTTTATTTGCTTCGGCTTTAATTATCAATTTACCTTACCTTCAATCTGGTAATGAATAAGTCCAATGAACCGCCAATCGTTATGATAGTGTCGCTTTTGACTTGATACATCACGATTATGCAACCCTTATACTTAGCCAATAAAAATAATTCAACATAAAATATCGCCTATATGTCAAAACTGTCAACAAAGCGAGGACTTACCTGGGTACAAATATTAGAATACATTAAGAAATATTTTTATTTAATAATTTACAACTTCATTAGAATCATTTATTATTATTAAATTTGATACAGGGCCTATATCAATAAATTATAAAATGAATTGATACCGCTAAAAAAACAGTTTTTTATCGGACCTGAGCTTTCAAAGATGTGGTAAATCTGGCGAATATGGCTAAAATGCAGTACACTCTAAAGCAATCTATTGATGTCGCTAATTGGAGTGCTTGGCTATTTAGTAATGATACTTATTTTTAAATAATAATTTAATAACTAATCAATGTTAATTACTTAGTAATATGTATCGACTATAACGGGTCATTTCTTAACATATTCTAATTGTACCCGGCTTTATACAGTATGCCGAAGCAACGATGAGAATGTGACATTAGTGACACAGGTCACCTGAAAATAATACAACGTCCGTTTTTTTAAATAGTTATTAAATTACGATGAAAAATAGTCTGAATGACATCTGAACGTCTTGTGTGTAATTAATATAAATATAAAAAACCGGTATTTATACTTTTCTTTTTACTTACTTTTCAAGCTTGTGATTCACATGTACCACATGCGTTTCTATTGAGTTTCTGAACGAAACCAGTCGGATTCTAAGGACTATGTAGTAGTATATGTATATATTGCAATATAAATTATACGTCTAGACTACCTTATAATTTTCCATGTATCGAACGCTGAAACTTATATAAGAAGCGGACTGGAACTAGCTTCTGGCAGGCGGAGGAAGAATCGCCAAGAAGCGCCGACGAGTGTTTGTGAAACATGATCCTGCGAGAAAGAGCGCGGCCAAAGGGAAGCGTCGAGCACAAAGGCGACATTTCCATCGCAGGAAAAAACACAGAAGGAAAAATCTCCGCGACCGGAAAACGGCGCCCCCCGCGCCGTGGAAAACCGGTAAAAGCCACCCCCGCTCCAAAAGCGGGGCTAACCGCGAGAGACGAGGGCGACGGCGGAAATACGAAATTAATTTTGGAAAAGTCGTTTTTCTCAGACTTCTTCCCCCGCGGCCGGGCCGTGTTCCTCCTCATCGATGGCTCGCGGGAAATTCGCTCGGATTTTCTTTTATTTCTCACCGCCAGTTTTCGATTATTATTATATATTTTTCTTGCTCAGGAACGGTCATCGGGTCACGAACTTTACGGGAAATGCGAGAAAAAGTCGTTACGTATTCATGACTGCAACCTTAATGAAGGCTTGCAATTTTCATTGTTATTATAATATAGAAAAAAATATCAGATAATGACAGTTACGTTTTTATTAATATTATTATTATATTAATAAAAAAAACTGGAGTTTATTATTTTTTTTTGCATATATAAAATAGTTAAAAATACAAACCATTTTTAATAGTGATAATACTTTTTTTTATCATAATTAACGCCTTTAATCCACTTCTTCTTTGAAACTCGACTCAAATTTTGCACTGCGTCGGTATGAACTCGAGGCGAGGTTCGCTAATTACTACTTTAAATAAAATGTAATAAAATCTAGTTAGTAATAGTACAAAATATTTACCCTTAAATCATCGCAAGATGACAAGCGTTAGCCCAATGCATGACAACAAAAGCAACACAACTAACAATTAATAATTAAGAAGTGAAATAGCGTACTGAAATTCACCACGATGAGATTATGAAAATCTAAGAAGACCAATCGATCGGAATTATAATTATATAATAATTACTAATTATTTTATTAGGTTTTATTTAAGATTTCACTGATCTTTCGTGCTGGTGTTGTTCATGATATGTCAATATTTGTATGCCTTTGTGTTATTATATGTATATTTAACAAATTTCTCTTAATTTACTCCAAACGCAAAAATATATTTCCTCTGGCTTGCTTCGTAACTTACTGACTCACATCACGTATAATATTATATCACATGGCGACGCCACTGTTGCCGCGTGTTGACTGTGAAAATATCTCCGATGAAATATGAAAACATTTCAATTAGCGCTATTTCATTTGAATACGCACACAAGAAAAATAGCCTTGTTTGCTCAACCCAAAATCGTGCCGGAGAATTTTATTTGCACATTATCAAAAAAAAAATCCGTACACACATACAATGTTTTTATGTACTTAATATTTAAATTTATTTTGGTTCACGTGTATTTTGAGGTCAAATATATATTTTTTTTAAAAGTCGTATGTGTTATATGTATTTAATTTTACCATCACTTAGTAGTATAGATACATGGTTACTAGGGGTTGTTAAATTATGTATCTATTCTGAAATTATTGGCTTAGCACATATCCCTCAATTATAGCTGTGATATTCTGAGAGGTGTGCTAGAACTTTTTTTATATTTCATTAGACTGTTTTTCAATCTCAGTTTTTAATCTCAAAATAATATTGACTAAGTGATATTTCTAAAATATTTTTATAATCAATTTTAATATTTTGTATACATATAAGAGTACCTTCGTGTTATGGGTGTTTTTTTAAGACAGAGTTTGTTATTATTATTTGATTTTTTGTGCTAACATTTGAGACCGTCACATACAATTTGTATATTATAGTTATATATAAAGTTTTCCGTGAGTGCGTCTGTAGTAGAGTTCTCAATTATTCGAAGTTTTCAACTATTGAATAAAAAATGCATAAAATATTCGTAATATTTTTCTCTTTTTTCACCGATATTTTCTTGAACAAATTAGTGAAAAAATTCAACGATGCCTGTAAATATTATTTAATTAAAAAAATATTATGGCTTATTAATAATTATTTTATTTCAACTTTTTCAATTTTATAAAATATGCATATCATAATGCTATACGAATTAGTGATCAGTGATGGCGTTGAAAGAAACATGCTTAATTTATTATTAACTTAACTTTTTGTGCGGATTTACATATAAATTAACCCTTTGCGCTCGTAAGTCGACTATGTGTCGACATCGTATTTCAAGCGTTGTACTCGAACGTCGACAATATGTCGACAAAACTTTGAATGCATTTATTGGCTTTGTGTTCAAGCAAATTTTGAAAATTTAAATTTATTAATAGTAAAAAGACTTCTGTTAAACACATTTCAGTAATATTGAATTTTTAACTTATGCAAATAACTCAATAATTTTAAATTTACAAGTGTAAGTTTATTGTAAAATTTTTCATCGGAACATGGTCGAAGCGCGCGCTGTTAGGACGGCATCGCGCTAGACTTGACAGATTTAGGTCGTCAATTATTGCTTTAAAACTGATTTTTTCCTTCTAAGGGCATCTATATTTTTATGATATGGGATGAAACGGGATCATATGCTATAATTGTGCATAATTATTACTTTATATTGTGTGTCTGTTATGAAATAAAAATAAAAATTTTAAGTCGGAAAAAAGAGCGAGATGCCGTTATGATAGCAGAGCTCGCTTACTCGCTCGCACTAATAAAATGAGCGATTGACAACTATCGACCTGGGTACTCAACTCAAACGATAATATTAGTCTCGACACATTTAATGTATTTTCGAGCTAGTAAATAACTAAATGATGTAAAACAGAATTAGTTATGTGTTTTAATTATTTATAAATACATATATTGATTTTCTTTTAAAAATTATCCATATAATTACGAATGACGATATAATAATGGATTTTTAAGGACGTCACGATGAATTTGCTATTAACCGTGATATTATTACTGTGACAGTAATAGTATGCGTTTATGCTAAGACTATTTTTACCAATTTTAAATCTGGTCAGAGTATTTAAAGTTTTAAGTTTTAGGATAATCTTTTAATGTAATAATTTTTTATGATCAAATTATTTATATTTTTAAGAACTGTTTTAATAAATTCAAAACTTAAAAATTCAAAAATAAAGCCACGAGGCCAAACTACGCTGGTTCGCTCTAGGTGTAAAAACGCCTGCCAATCCAAAACAGATCCCCACAAAAAAACAATGTAATATTTATCATTTCTGCCTCAAATGGACAAATACATACGAAAAACTTGTAGAATATTTGTCTAAATATAAAATTTGATCATTTTCACAAAATATAATAAAACTTTACCAGCCCCACCTATTTTTTTTTATGTACGAAAAAATTGGGTGGGGCCTGGCCCCAATTGCATTTATATTATCACCACAGCTGATATTTTTGAGCGCCATTTCGAAATTTGTTAATATGTGGGGGCACCTATTCATGCCATATTTTTAAAAATATTATGGTTCAAATAATTGATTTACAGCCTTAAATTATACTAAAAAGCCATTTTATTAGGCTCAAATGCTTACGGCACCTTTAAATGTCTAACGAGTACTGGCGATTTTCTTGATGACACCTATAGAAGTCATCCGCGGTGAAAGGGTTAAAAGTCTTGTAAAACATATTTTTTTCAGTTAGTTTTAGGATTGTATTACACTTATATAAATTTATCCATATTTAACACTCTAAAGGTGGATGACTCAAATATGCGTCATTGAAAAACTATTGGTAAAAGTCGTTTATGCACAACATAATCAACACTTACACGTTTAATTGGATAAGATTTAAAACACAGTTTGTAAATTAGTGATATCTATTATATATTGTTAACTATAATTACAGCATACAATCAATAGATCTCGCTTAGCAGTTAGGGCTTAATTTTAATAATAGCGCATTCTTAATATTAAAATGTTTAGTTTGCTGCGGGACCTGAACCGATAGTCTCTAGGATATCAGTTCAACGCCTTAAGGACTACGACATTCCGGTTATACAAGACAATCTAAATATAAAGTTGTAAAATCGCCATGACGCGTTTTGAATGTCTCTCTGTAAAACATATGACTGAAGAATATAGACAAGGTTATTTTTCTCGTGTGACACCATAGACCAGGGGTCGGCAAACCTTTTTTGTGACGGACCAGATTGTAAATATTTTAAGCTCAGCGGGCCAGGAAGCAAAATTAAAATGAGCTTTATCATTTCTCTCAAATATTCAAATGTATTGCAAAAGGCGTTACGTGGGCACTGAAGATGCTGTCAAATTTAAAGTGCATAACGTCACGGTGAAATACAAAGCAATAGGAGCACCTTATAAGGTGATACCTAGCTAGCTCCTTAACTCGACGGTTGGCCGCTCTATTATAGCACATACTTTGATTTTTTTATATGTCAAATCTAACAATTACTTGCAGCCCGGATTAAAATAAGCAGAGGGCTGGATTTGGCCGTAATTTTCTGACCTCTGCCATAGACAGTGAATATATTAAAAAATATCTAATTTAATTTGGCCTTCTTTTTCGTATTTTAAATATTCCTATCCTAAGTGCATGTAAACGCAGGACAATACCCCCTGGATAGATATATCTCCCATCAAAACTCCCCTGGACATTAACCTCCTGTACAAATAATCCCCTGTGCAAATAACCCCCTGACATATAGCCCCCTGAAAATTAACCCCCCGTGTAAATAACCCCCCTGACGATTAACCCCCGCCACGTATAGAGATAAGTATTTTATATAAGTTGTTATTATTTATAATAAATGGTCATTATTTTAATAAAATAATGTTTAATACGAATAATCAGTATCAATACTAATTTATTTCATTCAGCAAAATACAGAGTTTTTAAAATATCAATAAAACTAACACATTTACGAAGAAAATATACGTATTGTATATTTTGTACCGGTGACCGGTGCGAGCAAAATTGTTATAAAGAGTAAAAGAGTATAAATATTATTAGGCTAGATACATATGTATGTATAATACAGCTAAACTTTGGTAATGGCGCCAGTATATGTTTTATTAAGTATAATAGAGCGTCACGAGACGTGTTAAGTAATATCTGTATTATCTTTATACGTGGCGGGGGCTAATTGTCAGGGGGATTATTGGCATTGTGGGTTAATTGTCAGGGGGTTATTTGCACGGGGGGTCAATGTCCAGGGGGGTTTTGACGGGGGGTTATTGTCCAAGGGGTATATTTCCAGGCGGTTAGTGTCCTAGAACCATATTTCCTAATCTAGATTCTCCTTTATATATAGACCTTCGCTTTACTTTATTTGGAATCTCATTATCGGCAACTTAGCGTCAAAAGTGTTAAATTTTGCTTTTAAAAATCATTGGTTATATCGTCAAAATGTATCCTTTTGCTTAAAACATATGTGCTGATGTGCATATTGTTTGTGTTTTATTTATTGTAAGGTGCATAACAATTTTTCGTATTAAATGTGTTTTTAAACGTTATTATATGTTCATATATGTTTTATTTAACTAACAGTATATTTTTTTATTTTTTATAATACGTTTATTGTAATCTGATTTTCTAAAAAGTCTAAAACTTGTTAATGGGAATATATTAACTATTTACCAAGAAAAAACAACAATTAAAAAAACTAAAAACTAAGGTTTTACTAAGAAAAAAAAACAACAAGTAAAAAACTTGTGCTCTTTGTAATTTTAATCTTGATTAAATTTTATTGTTACCAATATTTTTTTGTATGAACGCAAATTGTTGATCGATGTTATGAGCGCTAAACGCTATAGAACGAGCGCGATGCGCAAGATAATAAGCGCATTGCGCAAGATAATAAACGATAGGTGCAAAAAAAATACAAACAGTCCAATATTTTAATTATTCAGAATTCATATGACATCTAGCTATTTACAAATTTCTTAATGGTTATAAACCCCTGCCGCTACATTACTCAGCTGTTTTTTTTAAATAATTAATTTATTTGTTTTACCGCGCATTTGATTGCGATGGACGAAAAATCATCTAAAAACATCATTACATTTACCTTCCTATACTATGTATACCTAGTACTATGTCATTTATTTTTTGTGAATAGTAAGTACAATTCTTTGTGAACACATTTTAATAATATATTCTTTTCTAAGTTTAATGGTTAACGTTTTACAAATTATTTAAAAAATACCAATAAAAAAAGTTATTTTCCGATTAAAGTATTTAAATTATAATATATTTTAAATATTTATTTAATTTTTTTTTAACTAAAATACTGACAAACTATCAATCTTTCGCTGTATTAATTTTAATTTGTAAAAAGATTAATCAAAACATGTTTTATTTCATTTTTACTTCCAAAAATTGAACATAAAAAAAGGTCGAAATTAAATACGAGCTGGCGCTACCCCAACCAAAAAAAAAATACGAGTGCAAAGGGTTAAATAACTAGGAATAAATTAACTGCGATCAAATTATTGAAATAATTCAAATAATCTTTGCGCCTTGTAACAATAAATACAACAATTTGCGACACACATCTGTTTTTGAGATAAACGTTAAACGATAATAAAGAGTGGTCCTTTTCAACATTTTTTTCGTTCAACGAACGAATTCTTTGAATTTCGGTCATAGTAGCTACGGCTGATAAACATTCTTTTCAGAAATGTTTTTCGAGTGCGCATTTTTTGTTAAAAAGAAGCGTCTCATTCTTTCGCATTTCGGAACAAAATAAAGACGCATACATGACTATAGATTTTGGAGCGGCACTAGTCACTCGGGTATATTGAGAGAGAAAACGACCACTTGTGTTGCTCAAGTATACAAATTGTTTTATTATAAGATTTTAAATTTTAAATTTTTTAGATTTAAATTTTTTTAAATTCATTCGAGATAGTGTCTTGTCTTCCAAAAGGTTTTCTCACGATGGTATCGTATTTTTGCAAAGAAGCCTTTTTTGTCTCTGACGTTAAAACCTGTCATATCACATGCTGAAATTGCATTTTTCACCAGTTTTTCCGATTTATTAGTATAATATTTAGATTTGGAACCTGACACTTTCAAAACTTTATCTGCATGTTATCAATATATTATGATTTTTGTATATGTATTATTATTAATAAAAGTGTATTTTTACAGTTTTATTATATAATGTACCCATTAATAATCAGGGTTAAGATTTACCGGAAATAAACATATGGTTAGTCAAAGGTTGTATTCTTATTATACAGTGGGACCTCAATTTACGAATATAAATCGTTCCAGAAACATGCTCATATATTAGGTTGATGCAAGAGTAACGTCGTATTTTTTCAAAAAAACAAAAGTTAATATTTTTAGATAAAATTAATTAAATCAATCAACTACATATTTTCCATTACTGCTAATGACTGTCTCCCATCTTTCTGTCAACTTTTTAATCCAATTAGAATAAAAACTTTCAAGTTTCGATACAAGGAACGAATTAAGTGCTGTTTTTACCTCATCTGTTGTATTATTTTTTTTCTATTTAAATAATTTTGTAGAGATAAAAACAAGTAAAAATCAGAAGAAGCTAAGTCAGGAGAATAAAGTGGATCATTTAAAACATCCCAATTGAGCTCCTTTAATTTATGCTATGTCATCATTGCAGAATGAGGCCGCGCATTGTCATGATGAAAGATGACACCCTTGCGATTGCTAAGTTCAGGTCGTTTTCTTACGAGTGCCGAGTTTAATTTTTGCAGCTGTTCACAATATCTATCAGCATTAATTGTTTGTTTAGGTTGCAATAACTCGTAATAAGTAATACCCTTCATATCCCACCAAACACAAAGCATTATTTTTTTAATGATGTTCTGCCTTTGGAGTGGTTATTGGGACTTGTCCTGGCTTGACCCAGCTTGAGATCAGTTTCAAGTATGTCATTCAGAACATCATTATCGGTGGTTGAAGGGCGCCCTACTCTTTTTTCATCAGCTGTTGATAAATTCCTAGATCTGAATTTAGCAAACCATCGTTGGCTGTTTCGAACATCGATAGCAACTCTGCCGTACACATCACGTATGTTTTTGGTTGCCAATGTTGCATTATGGCCTTTAAAAAAAATAAAAGTAAAAAATGTCGAATATGGACTTTTTTCTCTGACATTTTAAAAAATCACAAGGGCTCTGTATAACTCAACCGCTGACGATAGACTAAAAAAATGTTTAAAGAAACCCTCCTTTATATAATACAAATACAACATTAAGCACAGATATTAAAACAGTTGGTTAAAAAAAATGTATATGATAGTCGATGTAAAAATACGACGTTACTTATGCATCAACCTAATATAAAAAAAAATTATAAAAAATAAAGATAACTTATTGATTCGTTAAAAAACAAAAATATTTATTTAAAAACGATTAATACAAAATACGCGTATTTTTTTCAGTTAAGCATATTGCAAAATATTTTTTTAACAATTACTATCAAAATGACTGCTTTATATCACTTTTAGCCTGATAAAAGTTTTTTTTTTCGTGGAATTTTAACTTAGAACATAATCAAGAACACATGTTTTTGTCTTCTTTTGAGGATTAGATGAAAATTTGACATGGCATTGTCATTTAATAGATTTATCGCACACACTGCTACAGCCATATCAGGTGGTGCTTTTTTTTTTTACAAAATTTTTCAATGTTTCCTAGATTTTACAGATATCCCTAATTTAACACTTGAACGCGTAAATCGACTAAAGTCGCACGAATGATTTTTTATTTCTTTACTCAAAAATCAGTAAAAAAAATATTTTTTTGGTAAATAACATAAAATATTATTTTAAATAATTAAAAAAAATCAGAACATTTAAACACAGTATTAAGATAAAATTTGCATTAAAAAAAAATACAATTTAATATTTATTTTTGATTAACGCGTCCAAAGGGTTAACTAGCAGTAAACGATTTCTCGGTCTTTCTCCTCCCCCGAGACTAATATATCTGCATACGAAATCTTCTCTGTATGCAGATCTAATAGATCTTCGCTGGTCAGTTCCTGACCATGTGCCTCCATCAAATCTTGAATATCGTCCTCACTCACCTCCAGTCCCATGATCTTCCCCAAATACACAATTTCATCGTAGATCTCGATTATAACTTTACGGATGTTGGTTTTTAGGTGCTCCGATGCTTCGGGTTTGTCGGCGTAAACACAACTTTTAGCGTAACCTCAGCAAAAATTCAACGGCGTGGAATCGCAGGGTCTTAGCGACCAGTTTTGTGGAAAGTTGCGCCGGCTTGTTGGAACCACATGTCTTCCACGTTAATATCTTCGATTTCGTCCCAAAAAAATCGATTATCATGCGCCTATAGCACTCACCATTAACCGTCTCTCGTGAATTACATAAAAAAATCACTTTATATTGAGAAGTGGAAATTTGTCTCATAAGATTTTCTCTGAAAAATCAACATCTACTTCCTGCTGATCTAACACCCAAACTGCGTAAGTTCTTTGCTGTCAATGGTCTTTGGGCTACAGTTTTTTTGCTAGCTGAATTTTATACGAGTGTATGTGTTGTACTTTTTAAATAAAAAATAACGAATCAGAACCTTAGGTAAAAATGTTTAATTCCTTTCTTCGTAGTTCAAAATAATATCGTAATATGCGTTGACGTCAGATTAGCATGCCAAAAGCAAATGGCAGAGTACTTAATATAAATATGAATGTCACCGATTCCCAGACTTTGTCTGGTGGTTAATACTTACTTGTATGTATTCATTATGTCTGATTGACTTACCCAGTTGGTTCAGATGTACCCTGTTGTAACGCATTGGGCTTATGCATATCAAGTTACAACGGAAGATGTAAAATAAATAAATAAATTTTGTTGTAAAAGTTTTCTAAAATTACATACAGAAAGACATACATTACATTTTATATATGTACGTATATATTTTATACCCTAACAACTCTCTTACACTAATTCTCACATCGCACCCATTCACATCACATGGTTTAAATTAAATGAATACACAGCACAATCCGACACGCGACTGCACTTTTAAAGGTTTCCGAGCCATTTAAACCATTTATGCAATAACAGTACTTAAAATCCGATGTGTACGTGTGCACCCTTTTCCGGGACAAGTGCACTCGCGACGCGCGCACGGCCCATTGAACTGTCGATTGCGGAGCCGGTTCCGGTTTTTTGGACTGTCCGATCGAAAGATCTGAATTTTAAACCGGGTCGTTGGGGCGAAACGACCCGACGCTCGATTGGCGAACGATTCGATCGTGAGTCGTTGCACAAATTCAGCACTAATCGTCGACTCGACTGGAAAAAATTATAATTATAAGTATTACACTTACATTATTCCCTTGAATAATTGTGAGACTTATTAAAAGCACAACCAATGTCAAAAACATCAATTGTAGATAAATAAAGTGATATGCACATATAACGTTCATAAAATTCGTCGCAGTAACTATGTGATATGCAATTATATTTGGGGAAAATAAAGTACTTGACATCAATAACAGTTTTCTGTTAATGCACTGCTTCTCCTTTAAATCATTTTTAAGTGAATTATTTTCCTGGTTGGTCGCTTCCTGTATTCATTGTTTTGCGTTAAGTGTATTTCATAATTGAATGCACTTTTATGCGGATAACGCCTTTTATATATTATACTTTAAAACAACAAAAAAAGAAAACTACTTCAATAGAATACTGTTATAAAAGTTAAAGCCTAATACCACGAGTTAAGACATATCAAAAAGACTAGCTTAACAAAGGATAGAAATCGTGCAAATACTACACAATAGTATAATCTTTCAAAATACGTTAACCACCTATTATAACCACTAATAAAGACAACTCCTTATACGAGAAGTCACGAGACAATAGCTTTGACCTTACGTCAATTATCATTGTTCTTCGAACTCTGGTTAGTCTTTTGGACAGTTTTTTTCTCTTAAGGTGTTTTGGAACATATTATAGAGGTATGTTTAAGAAGTAATGCAATTGCTTTGTAAACATCCTTATTTGTGATTCGCTATAACTGTCTCGAATAAGGATTGCAATACCGGTAATACCAGTATTGGGACAAAAATTGCCCTTTAGTATTACCGGTATTTCATTTTGTAATACCTAAATTTTTTTTATTTTTTTTTAAATCATGCTTTAGAACTACAAAAACGACGATGCCCAAATTGCTTGAAAACAAAAGCGGAGAATCAAATGATGCTCATTGTAGGAGATTAACGTAAAGTATCAAAATAGATTAATATTATCCATTTTAGTCCAAATCTATGTACCCTATTTATGCGAAAAATTTCACCAACTGATATTTTGGCCCAAATTTTTCTAATTTAATTTATATGCTCGACATGTTAACATAAAATAAATACATTTACTTTATCTCAAGCAAAAAATTTTACCTAGCAGTGCTCAGTAATTCTGTTATGTATCAAAGAAATGACTGCCTTTTTTATGATAGGGATGGCTGGCGAAGTGAAAAGAATAGGTATCGCATTCACCAACTTCTTTCCATTATTTGTACGTTTTCATCTCCATTCAGACATATTTTTATCCAAATAGTCCACAAAATATGCTTCACTAAACATTAGTGTTGAATATTATTAATAAGTAAGCGATTATATTTAAATATAAAACCCATTTGAAAAAAATTCGCAAAATGTATTTTTTTTTTATAAAAACAAACCTTTTTCATTATAAATAATGGAATATAATTTTTTTCTCTTATCATCTAAAGATGGATTGTAGTAGACGATATAATTAAATTGTGTTGACGGGTGTTTTTTTTAAATAAAACTTGATTTATATTTTATTTTTTAAAGTAAAGAAATAAAAAAATATATACTTGTATTGTTATAACAACTAAATATTATTGTTTTTTTATTACCTCACTTCATTGAGAGTATACAAAAAAAGTTTTAAAATTTTGCATATATTAGACTAAATTGTATTTTTATTCTATAATATAATATTTATACAAATAATTATAACTCAAATATATTTAATGTTACTCTTAACGCGATTATAAATAAATATGTACACGAGAGAAAAATCTTTCGAAAATAAATATTATTGCTATATTCTAAAATAAATAATAAATGTGCAATAATATAAATAAATAAAATCTCAATTACAAAACTAATCATCAATCATGTAAATATGTTCAAAAAACATGTTAAACGCTTTGAGAGTGGTCATAGTAAAATAACCTTTACCATCTCGACTAAGTATATAAGCGCATACAGAACACATCATTTCCTTCTGTTCGGAATACACTTCCGCTAGGAACCCTTACCAATAACTTTACTAGATACTCCCGGAATGGGACATATGAGATTTTATCTGAATTCGTCCGAAGCGGAGCTACGACGACCATCGATTGATCCTTAGAACCACCGCTTATCTGTGTTGTTCTCGTTCGACAAATTCAGATTTACTTATTTGCTGATATTTTTGACATTGGTGTAAATACACATATTTAAGTTTGTCAATACGATTTTAGATGGACATTTAAGCTATAACATCGATAGCTTTAATATAAATCTACATGATTGAATTTCGATCTGTGTTTTTTTTAAATATGAAAAAAAATATTTCATATTTTTCATCTCTGTGTATCATGTTAAAAAGCAATGGAAAATCATCATCTCTGAAAAATCTTTAATTTATGCCTCAATTCGTTAAATTATTTTGATAGTAACAAAATTAAATAACATTCAATTACTTTTAGGTTTAATAGACTGCAGATATTAACCCAACTACTATACTACTCTCTAATAATAATAATAAAATATAAAAGAATTCGGAATAAATTTAGATATATGTACATATTATTAACTGACCAATTTTTTGGGATTGATATTTATATGTGCTGTATTTTATTTCATGTTGTATTTATCACCATTTTTTTAATGCATTCTTAAACGCCAATAGAGCCTCATACGGTTATACGCTTCGGCTCACTCTCGTCTTGAGAGTGTAAATATTTTTCGTTTACACATACCGCGAGAATCTCCACTGAGGAGAAAGCGAGGGAGTATATAAGATTGCAGCAACCCTTCGAAGGGAAGACACATGCGGAAGATTGGATTGCGGTAATTCGATTTGATCTCGTAATGGGGTTTTTATAATAACGTTCTGTTGTTTATATTTTTATTTATTCCGCACTACTTCATATCATATTTTTGTGGGTATCCAGATATTTTTTTGTCCATAATATTTAAGAAAAAATCCGCGATTATTTATTATTATGATTAACATTCAAAAGAGATACGTTCTGCCGCGT